>NC_137811.1:39930602-40005602 GCF_963921795.1 Nannobrachium achirus | reverse complement strand
TCTTTACTTCTAGCTGGCTAGGACTTTCCAATGTTTGTCCGGTGGTTTCTCGTGTTGTCCCCGCCGCCCTGGTCTCGCCGACCAGGGCTACGGGCCTCTCCTGGCAGGTTTTGTGAGAGACAGCCGCTGATACGAACGACCTACGGCCTGGTCGCGACCTAGGCCACGACCTGGAGGTCGTAGGTCCCGGTTCTGGAGGTCGTAGTTCGCGGTACATACTTGTTAGGTCGCGGCCGGTCTAGTTTCGCGACCCCCGGCCGTGGTTGCGCCACCTCGGTCGTCCCCGGGCCGTCTTTTTGCAGAATATTCTAGAGCAGCAGCGCTATTCAACCTTTTGAAGCTTGTGATTGGCTGAACCGGAGGTAGGAAGCGCTCCATTGTAGTCACTTGGACCGCGCGAGGTGCACCAAAACCTATCCTTAACCCTAACCCCAACTCTAACTCTAACCCTAACCTTAACCCTAACCCCAACTCTAACCCTAACCCTAACCCTAACCCTAACCCTAACCCTAACCTGCCGACACTGAGTAGCTAACCTGCCAACGCTGTTGAAAACGAGCGCTCCTTCCCTTAGCAAGCGTAGAGTTTCTAAACTCGCGTCCCTTCCCTTAGCAAGCGTAGAGTTTCGATCGCGGCGCTCCTTCCCTTAGCAAGCGTAGAGTTTCTAAACTCGCGTCCCTTCCCTTAGCAAGCGTAGAGTTTCGATCGCGGACTTCCCAGGTCGCTGAATTACGACCGAGATCGCGCAAAACCTCCAGAACCGGGACCTACGACCTCCAAGTCGTGGCCTAAGTCGCGACCAGGCCGTAGGTCGTTTGTATCAGCGGCTCTTGCTGGGTTTTGTGGGCACGCAGCGGTGCCCGCTGTTTGTGCTTCCTTCACTTAGCCTCCACTAGCCTTGTGGCCTGCCTGGTTTTTTCCCTCCACCGGACTCTGCTGCCTCCGGGGCTCGCGGCGCTGTACGCCACAGCGCTGCTTCTCGCCCCGGGCCGCAGCCTGCAGCCACTACGCCTATAGGGGGCTCCAGCGCGCCGCTGGTGCCCTACGGCGGACGGCTGCAACGTCACGGGACTAATTGCTGGTTCTCGCCCTCTCTCCCGCCGGTTCGGCTGGCCGCCGTCCCAGGGAGGAGAACCTGCTAGCCCGCCCGGCCGCTCCCACGCCGGGGGCGGCTAGCGGCGTGGTTTTTTCCCGTCTGCAGCCACGACGCCACGTTGTTTCTGCCTCCGGGGCTCGCGGCGCTGTACGCCACAGCGCTGCTTCCCGCCCCGGGCTGCAACCTGCAGCCACTACGCCTATCGGGGGCTCCAGCGCGCCGCTGGGGCCCTACGGCTGGCGTTCTGCAACTTCACGGGACCACACGCCGGCCCTCGCCCTCTCTCCCGCCGGTTCGGCTCCGCCGTTCCAGGGAGGAGAGCCTGCTAGTCCGCCCGGCCGCTCCCACGCCGGGGGCGACTAGCGGCGGCTCCGGTTCCCGCCTGCAGCCACGACGCCTATTGGGGGCTCCAGCGCGCCGCTGGTGCCCTACGGCTGGCGTCTGCAACTTCGAGGGACCCCGCCCGGCCGCTTCCACGCCGGGGGCGGCTAGCGGCGGCTCCGGTTCCCGCCTGCAGCCACGACGCCTATTGGGGGCTCCAGCGCGCCGCTGGTGCCCTACGGCTGGCGTCTGCAACTTTGAGGGACCCCGCCTGGCCGCTCCCACGCCGGGGGCGGCGAGCGGCGACGCCGGTTCCCGCCCTCTCTCCCGGGTACGGCTGGCGCCGTTTTATTCAGGGGAGAGAACCTACTGGTCCGCCTGGCTGCCCCCACGCTGGGGGTGACTAACGGCGACTTCCTCCTCCTTCCCCTTGGATTTTTCGTTCTCGGCCATGCTGGCTGAGCCCGGATCTTCCTGGCACGCTTATGTTCTGGTGGCACGCCTCCGAACAACGCTGTTAAAAGCGGGGATGAATTTGAGAGTGAGGATGAGGAGGGATGGAATTGGTTTGAAGGCTATCCCAATATTCCTCCTACAAGTGAGTCTTGCAAGTCCTCGGTTCCACGAGGACCCTGCATCCTTCCGCCCACCTCCGCCTCTACCCCCTCTCTCCCCTCCTCCATGCAGAAGGAGGGGAATGGGTCGGCGGCGCCCCAGTACATCCCGCTCTCCCCTCCACTGTGCCAGTGGAAGGGGGCCTGGGTCTGCGGCACCCGGACTGTGGTTTTTTCCACATGGTGGGGCTCAAGGAGACCACTTACTTGCGCCTAAGCGCACTGAACACAGCTCTCCCCACAAGGCTTGTGGGAAGTGGGTGTGTTAGATGACATAGGGTTGAGGGCCTAGCCCTCCACGGGGTCTGGGTTCCGTGACGGCACACGGTCCTCCTCCCCCCGAATGCAGACGTTTGAGTTCTGTCCCACGCAGGGGAGAATGAAAATCTCTGTTGCCCAGTAGCTTTTTCCCATGTCATCAGTAAGAGTATGGTAGTCGAAACAAACCTTTGTTTACCTACCTCTCAGTCCCTAGCACAAAGGACCCTCCTCTCTGCTTACAGCCAGTCAGTGTATAGACACCCATGCAGGGTTCTTTATTCACTCAATGGATTACTTATTGTCCCAGTCCTGCAGACTGGTGACAATTAAAAGGTTTTTCCCTGGTTTGCAATGGGCTCCACTGTTTTGCTATTAGTCACAATAACAAAGCTTCTCTTCTGTGCTATTCTCCTCTGTCTCCACTGAGCGGCACTGTCGTGCCGAGTTCAGTTCAGAACAGGAGTATGGAGTGTTATGTACAGCATCTTAACACTCTTCAGGGACGCCGAGCCGGACTCCTCCCACAGAACCTGTGGGATGAGGTGGCGTAAATGACCTTGGACTGCGGGTACAGGGGTCCCTGACTACACAGGGACCTCCTTCCCCCAGGCGCTAATATTTATTTTCCTTATTCCATGCAGGGATAATGAAAATGGTTACTGCCTCCCTTGTCCCCAAGTCTTAAAAAAAAAAAAAAAAAAGTGTTTTGAGCGAGCGTGGCCTGCTCACTCCTACACTTGCACGGACAACCTCTTATCGCTTGCAACCGCTCAGTGTAATGAAGCCCATGCAGGGCTTTCTACTCACTCACGATAACAGATTTCCCAGTCTTGCAGTCATGCAGACAGGTTACAATCAGAATGGGTTGCAGACATGCTGAGGTTCCCACCCATGTTAACTGCGGTTCACAGTGGTGCGGTTTTTCCTATGTGCAATTTTCCTCTGCCTACACTAAACGGCACTGTAGTGTCGATTCTAGTGCAGGACAGGAAGTGTTTCACTATCGGTGTGTGGGATTATGAGTTGGCCTAATTTTTCCCTGCAAGGAACTATTAAAGGCCTCAGATCTGGTTTAAACGTTTACACGTTCTTCCCCGTGCTGGGGTAAATGTTTTTACGTAACAAACCGTATTTCGCAGAATGCTCTTTCTGTTTCTCTTTCCACCACCGTTCAACATGTTGACGTCACGTCCGTTGGCGCGGCCGTCACCGGATAAGGAGGGGAGCTTCCCGGATACGGAAGTGCTAATCCCCAACGTTCCTTCTCCCCCGTGCAACCTAACGGTTTCTCCCTCGTTTCACAGCACGTTAGCACGTTGTGTGAAACGGTTAGGTTCCGAACGGAACCCTTGTTTATTTAATACCCTTGATGGTATTCTGATAAACATTGGAGACTGTGCAATCCGAGCAATGGGTGTTACGTCAGTAACACGTGGCCTTAGATTGCATTTCTTGAACCACCCCCGCTTCCAGCTGGGGTATTTACACTCGAGCCCGCGCTTGTAAGCAGGGGCTCTGAGTGAGGAAATAAGCTCGGTACTATGCAATGGTGCTGTAGTAGAGCTCTTACGAGACCTGAACCAGCTTGGTTTCTGGACTCGAATTTTTCCTGGTTCGGGAAAAAAGGGGGGGGGGGGGGCTGCATCCCTTCTGGATTAGGGATATCACACCAACTTGGTGTTGGCCCACCTGAAGGCCTTGGGTTTTCAACGTCTTTTTGGCAAAAGTATGTTGACGCCCTCCCAGCAGATCTCCTTCTTGGGGATACCTCTGGATTCGACCACGATGTCTACCCGCCTCTCTCTGGAGGGGGTGGACAGGTTCCTGACGTGTCTTCGCTCCTTTCAAATTGGACCAAGTGGTCAGTTACAAGGAGTGTATGAAGTTGGCAGGGCTGATGGCTTCAGCGGTGCAACTTCTTCGCCTGGGCAGGTTTCATATGAGACCGTTCTGGCGGTGGACACTGACGCTCAGGATTCCTCCCCTGCAAGGGTGCAGGGAAGTGGTGGTCAGCCAGGCCTGCATGGACGCGCTGGTCCCATGGCGGGACCAGGCGTTGTTAATGAGTGGAGTCTCCATAGGCGTGGTGGTGTCACGCAAGGTGATCACCACAGACGCCAGCCGCTCGGGCTGGGACGCCACCCACGAGGGGCGCTCAGCCAGGGGTCTGTGGACCCCGGCCACGTTGGAGTACCACTTCAGTTATCTGGAGTTAATGGCGATCTACTTGGCTCTCAAGTATTTCGAACCGTTTCTCCGGGGTTGTCATGTCCTGGTCAGGACGGACGACATGGCAGCCTTGTACTTTCTCAACAAGCAAGGCGGCCTCTTCTCGCGCACGCTGGATCAGCTGGCGCGCGAGATGACTCTCTGGTGCGTACCGCGCCTGAGGTCCTTTAGAGCCTCCCATGTTCCAGGCCTTCAGAACGGCGGCGCCGATCTGTTGTCCAGGGGGGAGCCTCGCTACGAGGATTGGTCTCTCCACCATGCGGTGGTGAGACAGATCTTCTCCGGGTTCGGTCAACCTCGGTTCGATCTCTTTGCTTCCCAGGAGAACGCGAAGTGCCCCCTCTACTTCTCAGTGAGGGGACCTTCGCCTCTGGGGGTGGATGCGTTCGCACACGAGTGGCCGGAAGGCCGTCTCTATGCGTTCCAACCGCTGGAACTGATCCTTCCCACACTGGAGAGGATCAGGAGTTCCAACCTGGAGGTTCTTCTCGTGGCACCGTCCAGGGGAGTGTGGAGGTCTCTGATCACCCCACTGCTCTACCGGTCCCCCTGGCAGCTCCCCTTGCATAGGGACCTGCTGCGCCAGGCGGGGGACGATATCTTCCATCCCGACCCCCAGGCCCTAGACCTGTGGTTTTGGCCTGTGAGAGGGAGAACCTGCTAGCCGCAGGCTTCTCAATGGCGGTTGTAGCTACTTTTCAGAGTGCTAAAGCCCCCTCCACTAGGGTGGTATATGATGGAAGGTGGAATGTTTTCTTGGACTGGTGTGAGCTACAGGAGCCACCTGTGGTGGCTCACTTGGCTCCAGCCCAGAAGGCGTTAGTTTTCTTGCGGGACCGCCTGGACCTTGGTCTGGCGTTCTCTACGCTTAGGGGTTATTTAGCGGCTTTTGATGCCTGTCACCTGGGGGTGTCAGGCATGGGCCTATCTAAATTCCCTGAGGTGGTCAAGTTCATACACGGTGTCGACCGTTTAAGACCTGTGACTAGATTTTTGTTCCCTGCTTGGGATCTACAAGTGGTTCTTGAGGGCCTTTGCAAGGCACCCTTTGAACCGATTGGGAGGACCTCTTTGAAACATTTAAGTTTCAAGACAGCTCTTTTGCTTGCCTTGTCTACGGCTAAGCGTGTGAGCGACCTTCAGGCGCTCTCTGTGAGCCCTGATTGTATGAGTTTTCTCAATAATGACTCCAAGGTTCTTCTTAAACCTCAATTGAGTTTTATTCCTAAGAACTGAGTGGTCCTGAAGGAACCTGTTGTTTTGACGGCTTTCCATCCTCCTCCGTTTGCATCGGAGGGGGATAGGCGTCTTCATTGTCTTTGTCCAGTTAGGGCCCTGAAGGCCTACTGTGACGAGACGGTGGACAGCAGGTCTACTTCTCAGCTTTTCGTGGTCATGAATGCCCGTCAGCGAAAAGCGGTGTCCAAACCCACTCTGTCGAGATGGATTGTGGATGCTGTTAGGTTGGCTTACACCCGGGCTGGGTCTGAAGTGCCGGAAGCACTTAAGGCCCACAGTACTAGGGGTGTGTCTACCTCTAGGGTTTTGTCCAAAGGTGTCTCCATTGAGGAGATTTGTGCGGCGGCGAATTGGTCTTCGCCGTCCACCTTTGCGACCTACTATCACCTGGACGTTGCGCCTTCTGCTATGGCGCATACGGTTCTAGGTGCTGCTGCCCCGCCTACTATGTAGTGGGGCGGCTCTCTCCCCTTCCTGGGACAGCATGCTACTGTCTCTAGGATACCTGGGGGGGGACCCTGAGTCTTTCCCTTATATTACTGTAGTATTATAAGGCGGACCTGTGTCTGCCCTTAGTGCATAGGCAGGCCTCGGTCTGTCAGGGTCTCTTTTCTGTCTAAACACGCCCAGGCCCTGTGGGCCTGGGTCGGATCAGTCCTGAAAGGGGTCACGTCGGTTGACGGGACCTCCTTCCGGGTGTGGTCGGTGTGAACGACAGTCTTGTCGGTTCATGGCTTCTCGGGGAGTGTATGAGTCCCAATGGGGGACCTTGTCTGGAGGTATGACAATAAACGTATAGGTTCCGAACGGAACCATGTTTATTTAATACCGGAGGACAAGGTCCCCCGAATAAAGCCCCTCGGTTCGCTAGTTGCGGGCACAGAGGTGCGGCTTTAGAGGAAGTTATGATAGCCCGCAGGGCTTATATACACTCGGGGGCGGTGCCCTCGTTTGTGATTGACAGCCCTTCCGACAAATGACATTTCTCGTACGGGAGGATATGAGTTTTACTCTGTTGCATCGCCAGATGGCGCTGTTATCCCAATGGGGGACCTTGTCCTACGGTATTAAATAAACATGGTTCCGTTCGGAACCTATACGTTCATGCTGAGCTCAAGAGCATTGTGAGCCACATGCTGCCTTAACTTGATGTTCTACCTCATCCAGCTTCTGAAAGTGAATCCTAAAGTCAGATTTAGTATACTTTGTTGCGGTGATGTAAGTACTTTTACTCAAGTGCTGTACTTGAGTACAATTTTGAGGTACCTTTACTTTACTGGAGTATTCTTTTACTTCATCTCAGAGGCAAATAATGTACTTTTATTCCACTACAGTTATTTGACAACTTTAGTTACTAGTTACTTAGTAGATTTTTTTTATTATTATTACAAAACATACATATATCACTTCAGCCCTATTAGGCTGTATTGCATGGCTGGTATCGTTCGGTTTCGTTCCCGCCCCATGGGCACTACATAAACTTTGCTTCATTAGAAAGATCTATTGATAGTAAGTAAGAAACAAAAAGTTCTCTGTGTGTCACTTGCACAATCTTTGTCACCAGCCAGAAATGTATTTAATGGGAATAACAAAAAAAACGAAAATCTTGTGCTGCTGTTTTTGCTTGTAAAATTTGCTATATTGATTTTGGCAACACAAAATCTTTCTCAAATGTCATAAATACATCTACCTAATCTGAACCACCTGAAACAAGTATTGGTGCCTTAGTATACTCATATGCAAATTTTGATCATGTAATGTAGCAAATTTGTTGAAGCAAACGCTTCAATGTAAGTGATTGTAATGACAAGTAAAATTGGTGTCTATTTCATGGTTTCACATCAAGAGAAACTCAATGGAATACTTATCTTCATGATTGGATGTGTCTGGATCTATAATTTACATATTTCCAAGATGGATGACACCCAAAAAAGAGCTTTACTATGACTTTTACAGTGACAGCTGGCTGTTATGACAAAAGCAATATGAACATATTTGGTCAGTTTTACCTCAGATTCTATCAAGAGTTGTGGGGATGATTGTGGAGAAAAATCAGAGAAAACGTACATACAGCTAAATGTATCTTAAAGATGACATTTTTAATTCATCATATTGCTGAACCACCTACTCCCAAGTGTTTCTTGTCAGCAAGCAAAGACAAACAGAAGTCCAGGTCTCCTGAGCACTGGGAAGTTGGAGATTCTAGAGACTTCATCAGATGGCCTGGCTGAAGACCTTTTACTTGTGTGGCACCTACTGTAGGTAGAATAGCTTCCAACATCACAGTTGCTGACTTCTCCTCCAGATGCAGAAGCTGGTTTACCTGGCTTTTCAGCATTCTGTGTAAACTTTCACCCAAAGGCTAGCATTATTGGCTTCCTTCCACTCATCCCAGCATCGCCAACTGATCCTTCTGTCCTCAGAAAAGAGATGAAACGACTCTTCACTAGATAAGTACACCATTATCACTGGAGAGGCAACACCAAGATGAGTTTGGCAATGTAGTCCTGTTGCTGGGAGGCTTCCACCAAGCTCACAACTACTGAACATGAAGGCAATTTGCAAGATTATCAGGGATGGCAGGGGCAGATGATCTGCTTGTTGCAGCAAGTCTTGGTCGAGAAGGAACTGTCAAGAAGATCTTTGTTGAAAAGACATAATTCTACCAAACTTTACATGCCCTTCAAAGTCCTGTTTGCAAAAGAGATAACTGGCAGAAGTTAGAAATGACGAGGCATCCAGAGATGGCAGTCTTAGGAGATCAGCTGCTGCTTTTCAGGAATCATTCAATGGGCAATCAACTGCAGTCCTCTGGGCAAACTTCCTGGAGATGTCAGATATTCTCCAAAGGTTTATCTACTACGAGTGGGAAGGTGACTGGACAGGACATCTCTGTGAATCAGCAAGAATGCTACCCTACCTCACTTCAGTAGGCCACTACAAGTACGGGCAGCAATCTTTACCTTTGTATATGCCTTAGATGAAGAAATTACCGGAAACAGCTTCAGAGGTACATGAAGCACTGATGGCAGGTGTATTTGTTGGCTGACGAGCAGATGGCAGCCACAACAGTCTTGTTTCTTTTGACATGCTACTGGAACAGACATATAATGCTGATGCCAAGGAAGCAAGCGGTCTGGGTGGCATTACACTCAGCCCTGTCTCTGCAGAGCTCAAGTCTATGCTCCACCTCCACACCTCCAACCCACACCATTTCAGCAGTGGACACCAACCCATCTACAGTGACCACATCAATCTTGCTCAACATATCTACAGGACAGTGTGCTGATTCCACAGTCAAGTGTTTTGCATGTTGTTCACTATAGATGAAGACAAGCAAACCTGTGCAGTATGCCCCCCTGGGACTAATCTTTAAGAAACATGGTATCTCGTATCACTTTTACGCAGATGACTCCCAAATATATATGCCCCTAAAGAAAGCAAGTAATAGCTCCCTGACACCTCTCCTTGACTGCTTAAACGATATCAAGGCTTGGATGGCCCTTAACTTTCTAAGCGTAAACGAAAGTAAAACGGAAGTCATAGTGTTTGGACCCAGTGGTCCTGGTGCGGTACCCACGGACCTGGGTTCCCTGCAGCCCTATGTCAAGCCTGTTGTCTCCAACCTTGGCGTAAAATTTGACAACATGCTCAAACTTGACAAACAAGTTAATGCCGTGGTCAGGTCCAGCTTCTATCACCTGAGGCAGCTCGCTCAAATCAAGTCTGTTCTGTCTTTCGCTGACTTCGAGCGTGTTATTCATGCCTTTATTACCACACGGTTAGACTATTGTAATGCACTGTATGCCGGCTTAAATCAAGCCTCCATGGCTCGCCTGCAGCTGGTCCAGAATTCTGCGGCACGTCTCCTAACTGGCACCCGCAGGCATGACCACATTACGCCTATTCTAGCCAGACTTCATTGGCTCCCTGTTCGCTTCAGAATAGAGTTTAAAATTTTACTTTTTGCGTTCAAGTCAATGAAAGGTTTGGCACCTCAGTACCTCTGCGAACTCATAGAGGCTTATAACCCCCCAAGGTCATTGAGGTCTGAGGGCCAGCTGAAACTCAAGGTCACACAGACGACCAGACTAAAAACCAGGGGTGACAGAGCTTTCGCTGCTATAGCCCCCACACTATGGAATGCACTCCCCTCCCATGTTAGACTGGCCCCCACCATAGACTCTTTTAAAGCTCGTCTTAAGTCCCATCTTTATACCTTGGCCTTTAATTCCACTTGAGAGTTTCTGTGGTCTGCTATGTTTTGTTTGTTTTCACTGTTGTTTTTATTTTTAGTGATTTTGCTGTTCTGTGTTTTTATGGTGTATTTTGCTTATGCTTCTCTGTGCAGCACTTTGTAAACCTCGGTTGTAAAATGTGCTATATAAATAAAGTGGATTGGATTGGATTGGATGTCTGCAAGACTGTCTTGTACTGATTTATTTCAGTGCCAGAAAAGGTCGGAAACGGATTTTGCCTGGTTAATAAACCAGACCGAACACAACAACACCCCCAGGCGGTAGTGGTGTTGTAGTACGGTCTGGCACCAATCCATTGAGATTCTATTTCCTCAACCAGCTTCAAGGGTTGGCCAATCAGGGTTGTATGCTTGGGGCACGTGGTTTCTGTACGCTTGGGGCACGTGGTTTGGGGCAAACCCCAGAAATGAAAACTTGTGTGTGATAGAGGCTGGCAACGCCAGGCAAAAACGGATTGCCAGAACTGTGAGAATGTTTCAAAAGAAACAAGCTTTATGGGATGAATTTGGTTCCATTGGTACAATCTCAGAGTTAAGGGCGTACTAGTACTGGTTGGACTCCTAATATGCCAAAATGTCACAATGTCGGCAACAGTCCGCCATTCCGAAACACCGCTATTCCGAAGCAGGGTTAGGGTTAGGTTTAGGGTTAGGGTTAGGGTTAGGGTTAGGGGTAGGGTTAGGGGTAGGGTTAGGGGTAGGGTTAGGGGTAGGGTTAGGGTTAGTTAGGGTTAGGGTTAGGGTTAGGGTAAGGGTTAGGGTTAGGGTTAGGGGTAGGGGTAGGGTTAGGGTTAGAAGTCAACGTTCGGAATAGCGGTGTTTCGGAATGGCGGGGTGTAACCCACAATGTCATAGATATTCTGAAGAAAACCTGTCGACTTCGAATTCAGTAATTGGGTCTTATGATCAAAAACAAGACATTATAAGATATAAAATCAGCCACTGACACATTTTGTCCGTAGTACAGACATATTGATGACCCCTGGATGAAAGTGATAGGGATGAGTAATACACACACCATGTCAGCATGTAAAATTTGCTAAATACTCGTTTTATTTCAAGATTTGCTTTTATCACATTTAAATGCAACACATACATGTGGGAGGAAAAAGCTTAGCATTTGCTGTATTTTGTCACAGCACAGCCTTATGTTTACGTTTTATGCTGCCAACGTGTATGCATTTTTGTTTTGGTTGGGGGGTGTCTTGATGTAGCCTACAAATGGCAGATGTTGGGACAACACTCTGTGGTACTTAAATAAATATTTTATACCTGACATTACCTTTTGTGCATTTATTATAGTCTTGTCCATTTTGGGAATTGTCCAATTTAGGGGTGTGTGATAGCAATTTGATTGATTTTCATCCATTTCTGGCCAAGGTACCTTTCATTACACAGTTGGCTGTGAGATGTGTTATGTATGAGACATAAGCTTTTAGCTTAACAAGCTCGACAAGTTGGTTTCACCAGTTATGCTGTATGCAAGTGAAGTCTGGGGGTTTGAAAAAATAGAAAGACTAGAAAAATTACATCTTAGATTTCTCAAGTACA
The DNA here is from genome assembly GCF_963921795.1 of Nannobrachium achirus. Lineage (NCBI taxonomy): Eukaryota > Metazoa > Chordata > Actinopteri > Myctophiformes > Myctophidae > Nannobrachium > Nannobrachium achirus. The sequence goes on along the minus strand of NC_137811.1, from coordinate 39,994,033 downwards.
TTCTAAAAGTAAAAACAACTACATGTAGTAATATGGTGTATGGAGAGCTGGGGAGATACCCAATTTGTATTTCAGTTAAAATGAGACTTATCGGATACTGGGCCAGGTTGATTGAAGGCAAAGAGAGTAAATTGAGTAGAATAATGTACAACTGTTTGCTTAACCTGTTTAACACAGGCGTATATGTATCACCATGGGTCTCCCAAGTTAAGAGAATACTGGACGACTGTGGTCTGTCATATATCTGGCTGACCCAGAAATGCAACATTAACTGGCTGAAACAAACTGTCGAACAAAGGCTGAAAGATCAGTTTTTGCAAAATTGGACAAGTGAACTTAGCAGTATGACATCATGTGACATTTATGTGGAGTTTAAACAAGAGTTTAAACTAGAAAAATACTTACTGTGTGAAAACCTTAATTATAGAAGGGCAATCTGTAATTTCAGAGTAAATAACACAAGAATTCCAAAGGTTACTGGCAGATATAAAGGGTTGGAAAGAAGCCAGAGATTTTGTAACCTATGCAATGACAACAGAGTCGGGGATGAGTACCATTTACTGTTTGAGTGTAAGAACCTTACTATTTTGAATCTCAGACAAAAATACTTGCCAAAGTACTATACAACCCTTCCATCTATGTGGAAACTGATTTTATTACTACAAGCTGAAAAGGCAAAAGTTATATGTAAATTGGGAGCTTTCCTAAAGAACACCTTGCCCTTGTTCAAATAATGTGTCATGCCCGCTTTTCTGCTACGTCTGTTTGAATATTATTGTAATGTTTGTAATGTTTTGTATACTATTTATGTATATAATATGAGCTGTGCTCCATACCATGTGATCATGGTCGTGAGCTAAATAAATGATGATGATAAATTTACTATGTGAATGTTTCGTTTTGCTGGGTGCCAATGCACATACATTGAGGCATTTTCTTCAACAAATTTGCTATATTTCACGATCTAAATTCACATATGAGAATACTAAGGCACCAATACTTGTTTCAGATGTTAAGTACAGTAGATGTATTTATGACATTTGAGAAAGATTTTGTGTTGCCAAAATCAATATAGTACATTTTACAAGCAAAAACAGCAGCACAAGATTTCCGTTTTTTTGTTATTCACTTTTATTTACAATTCTGGCTGGTGACAAAAGTCGTGCAGGTTTCGTGCAGAGAACTTTTAACCCAAAGTCCACGGGGGTATTGTCTATGCAAAAATTCATTGAATGAGTAGTGCCCAGACGTGGGAACGAAATTCATTTTCTAAGCACTTTTCCTTATAACGCAATACCGCCTATATATACATTCCGGCTATACATTGTAGACTGTCTATTTTCAAAATTTGAATACTTGTGAAATGGGTTAGGTACCTTTAGTACATTTTGATACCAATACTTTTGTACCTTTACTCAAGTACATTTTGAATTCCAGACGTTATACTCAACATAACAGAGTATTTCTACATTGTAGTATTGATACTTTTAACAAAGTAAAATAAGTGAGAAAATAGTTGATCTGACGTCTTTGGTGTGGGACACGTCAAATGAGCATACATACTGTATAGGCATTACATTTTTCACAAATTAATAGATGTCTGTTCTGTTAACATGATATAGTTTCTATATCATTATAGACTAACAACATACTTGCATGGATTTACAGACACCATAGGACAATTATATATGAAATCCAGTTGTTGCTGCATTTGTGTTACTATTAATTGTGTTTCTATCAAGTTGAATTCCTACATAATTAATGACTTATATAATTGCATACTGTATGCTCATTCTTAAGTTAACTTTACATAAACATGGTGTTGATTTATTCAGCACATATTGTAGTCCCCAATATGTAAATAATGAATTAGTGTTAATGAGAACTAAAAGTTTGAATCTGTCCTCTTTGTGATGCCATTGGTGTAAAATAAAGACTAAAGGTCCTGGGTAGTGCAGTGTGGCGTGCAGTGAATGGGGGTGAATTGACAATTCCCAAACTGGCTGGGTTTTCCCTGCCTGCATGTGTTCAGTATTTTGGGGACTAGCCACGCTCACACTGCAATTTTGGGGTGAAAAGGACCACAATTTGTGCCATTCACCGCCCACCTGCTTGGACCAGCTCTATAGGAAGTCACAAGTTCAATCATTGCTATTTTTGACACGCTGGTGGAGGCAAAGCCCAGATAGATGTTTCCAAAATCACATAAACCGCTTTAATTGTCTCCGCCTTGGGCCTGTTCAGAAAAAGCTAAGGTATGGCAACATGACTGGTGTCTTGCACGCGCGCGAGACACCAGTCATGTTGCCATACCTTAGCAACAGGCATGATACATTTATTTTAAGAAGTACATTAGATTTTTTCTCCCGTTTCTACGGTTTCTTGGGCTGGATATGGCAGCCTGGAATGGTTGTTCAAGTGCACCTAAACTTGACATGTTAGTAAACGTGCCACAGCTGACCTGCGGAACCTGGGAATATAACATTTTGTCAAGATGGGAGAATACAAGTGTGGAGAATATAATTATAATACCTTGTTAAAGTGACCATTTTGTTAAATTTTGCATTTGTAGTTATTTTACTGTAATGTAACAACATAATAACCAGGACAGATAGACAAAGATTCATACATTCATGGATTTATATTAAAAAGTAACTTTTATTTCCCCCCCTGGACCCAGGGTATGGCAGCTGCATACCCCTGCCATACCCAATTGACACCCCTAGGCCTGTTACTGCGCCACTAGGAGTCTCATTTTTGCAAAACAATCTTTTTGACATTACTCCTAGAGATATAGAACAGATCACGCACATCTGTACACGGTATCTCCATAGTCATCTGATCACGGCGGATCTGTCCGATTTTCCATCCTGACTGGCTAAGATTGGCTGCTTCCAAGGTTTGCAGGAGTGGTGCGTTTTGAACAAAATGCCTCAAATCATAACCTGATCCAACCAAATCCCATATAGCCCAAACACTTGGAACAACTTGTTCCTCTTGGTCGCTTTAAATCAGATATCAACTTGGGTCAATCTAAATTGTACCTGTTTTAATTGATGTTGATAAATCATGCAATGGAATTTTCTCTTGATCATGTTATTTTATTCATTTACGTATCCCGTATTCTCGACATACGTTTTAGCGATTCCTCCGTTGTGCCCGTTTACATGGTGGAGGTGGAGGGTTTTCAAAGATTTCCACTCTGGAAGGGTGTTTCACTTTCTTGCAGTTTCAACCCCCGAAAATGCCATTGCCATCTAAACGGAAGGCACATCTGATATTTTATTTTGTCGTTTTCTCTAGAGACAGAGATTGTCTAATATGGGGCCTGGTCTGCTCTGCTCCTTTTTTCCCCTCTTCACCAAATCTCTTCAACAAAAACAGCCGATCTGCAAGCTCACATATGTTGCAAACAATGCGTTGTAAGCTTATAGATCAGCCATTTTAGCTGAATGTTCACACCAGCATAGGGACACTTGGGGTCATGTTTTAAGGTGCTTATCGTATGCAGTGAACACAGGGTCCAGTGGAACTTTTGCCTTTCATGGTCCAGTGTCTGGAAGCATACTCAAACCCATTTTATAGACATTTCTCATGGACAGGTCACACAGACAGGTACGCATATACTGTAGACACAAAAAAATTACAGCTGCCCATACCTCCTTGGAGGACATCTGTTTATAGCCTCCTTGGGTCTGCTATATGTCAGCGGCATTGGCGTTGACATAATAGTGGACCCAAAGCGGACACTAAACAGACATCTGCCTATAGGTCCCCAAAGCAGTAGTTTTGTGGACATCCACTTATGTAGTTTATAGGGTGATTTGTGAATTGGCCTATGATGAACTTGCCTTTAAGTTTAAGTTAGAAACAGGTCTGTTTGCGATGCTATAGATCAGTGGTTGCCAAACTTTTCAGGTCGAGACCCAAAAGAGAGATTAGACGTATGCCTGGGACCCAAACTAACGAAAATAGCGAATCTACAAGCGTATAATGTGTCGCGTTGCAAGTTTGTAGATCGTCTATTATCACTACCTCATAATTATGATTCTTTTTTTGTTTATGGAATTTACTAGATTTGTTTGTATGTTTGTTTAAAAGTTTGAAATGTATATATATATATTTATGTAAAAATGGGTCCGTGACCCACAAATGGGTCGCGACCCGCTGTTTGGGAAAAGATTACTATTGATGACTCTGCACCTCCCTCACAAGGACATCAGTTTGATCATGGGGGAAATTACATTTCTGAGGCCTTTCTTCCATGACATTGTGGAAATTACCAGTAAGCGGTTGCATTGCTCTTAAAAGGTAATGAACAGGTGAATTCAATCATGATTAGTCATGATTGAATTCACCTGTAACACTCCCATTGATAATATATTCCATGCGCGCAGGGGGTAGGGGGGGACGGGGGGGATTAACACCTCCACTTTTTTTGGGTGGGGGGGATATCCCCTCCAGTGTTCAGGTCCAAGAAAAAGCCGCAAATATGATCGATTATACTGTACACACTGAGTAGTTCTCATTTCAAGGAGTAGTACTGCCCTCTAGAGGCACAGTCCCACCAGTGCAGTGCAGTGCAGTCGGCAGCTCAGCTCAGCTGTTCTGAATGAGTTTAATTAATGCAACGCGATAGTGACAAGCAGGCAGGCAGTGGCAGAAGGAGACCGTCATTGCAGGTGCTGGACCTGCTGCTGGTGTGTGTAGGCTAGTCTCGACATCATTCTCAGTCAAAATGAAACGGTCAAAAAACCAAAAAACGATAACGTCGTTCTTTAAATCAAGCAACAATGTAAGTAGACCTACCTTTGAACAGATGCATAATGGAAATGCAATTTCGTTTGTCAACACATTTTACGTTTCCTCTTGTTACTGTGGTTCCCAACTTTTTCATGTCGGACCCAAAAATGGACACCAATGAGGCAATCACTCATGGCCCCACGTGAAAATAAATCAGTGAAAGAGTGAAAGAATCACTGTCAGTGTCACTCACTGGTCACAGAATATTTTACTAAAGTAAAACACTGTACATGCATGTGGTGTCTTCGGTTTGAAACTTGTCAACATGCACAGAACATAGAACAAATTGTAGTGATTTAATTTTCATGATTTATGAAACTTTATGACCAGGCGAATTCTGACAACAACAACAACAAAAAAAAGACAGCAGCCGACATGTGTCTTTGGTTTGACACAGGGATATGTCCCCCCCTCCTCGGGGCAAAAGTGGGGGGGATATCACCAAAAGTGGGGGGATACCCCAAATTTTTACCTCCCAGATGTGTCCCCTTCACTTTTAAAATGCCTCCTGCGCCCCTGATATATTCAGCCTAATCCAACACACCTCACCACTTCGGCATACTATAAGCCTGTTTCCCACGAAATAGCGCACTAAAGAGTCATGAACCCTAGTAGACCCTAGTTGCAACTTGCAAACACACGCGTGCAACTTGTGGTGCACAGCAAACACACACACACACACACACACACACACACACACACACACACACACACACACACACACACACACACACACACACACACACACACACACACACACACACACACACACACACACACACACACACACACACACACACACACTCACACACACACACACACACACACACACACACACACACACACACACACACACCTCGTGGCCAGCATGCGCAAATGGCCACGCATGTACAATAACAGTGAAAACTTTGGTTGTATAAACAAACTTTGGAAAAATAACACTAATAAACAGCTTGAATATGGGAGAAATGGTTAATGCATGAGTGAGTGAGTGAGTGAGTGAGTGAGTGAGTGAGTGAGCGAGCGAGCGAGCGACATTTGTAGAATTATGCTGCATGGATTATTAGTCACTTCAGAAACTCTTCTGAAGTTATAAGTTAGAACCTTAAATAATGGGCATTCAAATATGTCATTTTTCTTCTGTTTGGGCGAATCAGTTACAAAATACAGTTCAGATATTGCAGATAAAATCCCCCCTCAGAGTGTTATTTTATTCTATTGCTTTCCAGGGGTCAAAATGGTCTCAAAGTTTTTCAATCAAAGTTTTATACACAGCACTAACAGTCAATGGCTTGTGACAGATATTAGAACTGTACCATGGAAACGAGGCCACATTCCAACCTTGGCAGCTATTATTAAGGTCATGGCTTCACATCGGAGCCTTGTTGAATTCACACTTGGGGTTAGGCTCATTTATGACAATGCTGCATGTACCTCGTTGCCGGTTTAATGTTCCTCAGCTTCCTATTGCACACACCACTAAGTTTGTAATGGCCAGGCTAAATGGAATACTGAGTGAAGGGAACATTCTCTGGTGGCTAAAGTAGCTTTTCTTTTTTCTTTTTTTTTTGAAGGTCACAATGTGTATAAAAACAGATATTCCTTATGAATATCATTTTGAGATTCAAATGAATTCAACCATTTCTAAAATGTAATTCCAGATATCTTGATTTACACTTTTATAATAGAAAGTCTGGAGGTATGCATTGGTGCCTGCAATCGTTCATTAAAAAAAAAATGAATTGCACACATGATAGAGTGTTGAACACAATAAATTATAAGGCAAGTGGAAAACGGATTTACCGCATCCATGGAGGTATAACCAGAGGGGGTGGGCTGGAATATAAAACAAAGTCTATTATAAACAATTTGTATCCCAGACATTTCCACAAAAAATACATATGGACTTTTAGGGGATCAGACAAGTCAACCCCAAAACAATGTATGGGGATTCAGGTTGATTTAGTGCTCTGGGTGCACTTGCGGGGTCTCTACTGGCTCTGCCTGACAAATAGATTCACCATGGAAAACAAGCTGACAGCAAAAAAACAAAACACGTCTGGCAAGTGTGCCTACAGACTTTGTCACCATGCCCGGGCAAAAATGTACTCATTGTGACACCCTCAGAGTTACTACAGGGGGTCTTCCAAATCTTTGTGTTATAGAAACTTATTTCTCCTTTTTTCATATTAACCACTTGGATCCTAGCGTCCAAATTCTGAGAAATGTTGCCAAAAATAGCAGATCTACAAGCTCACAACGCCTCGCGCTGTGAGGCGTTGTGAGCTTGTAGATCGGCTATTTTCGGCAAAGAGATTTGGTGTAAAAAGAAAAAGGGGAAAAAGAATGTCAAGTTTATTAAGTATTGACGATTCAAGTGGTTAAATAAATACGTATCTGAAAACACAAATTGACATGAATCCAAAATACACTTGATGATTGTGCTGTCAAACAATGACACTATGGAATCTCTGAAAGGTTTGTGGGGGTCCCTGCTTCATCTCTCTCTCTCAGCTAAGGGGTCCTTGGCCTGAAAACGTTGAAGACCCCTGCAGTACATGGTATGAAAGTAAGTAGTGACACAAAACAATCGGGTAATATTGCAACAACTTGACAATCTTGTTGTCTTTTGTTCTATGTGGATGTGCATGTGCAAGGCCAAGTGCAGGTGGTATATCAATATGCCATCTCAAGGAGGATTAGCCATTTTAATTACTTCCACCTCTCCGCTATCAACATCTGCTTTGAGTCCTGATGGGCCTCCTCAAGCGGCATGCTGTTCAAATCAATCGCAGCGATCTGCACAATGTTTGCATGATAAGCCACGCTGAGAAATTTTCCAGGGCTTTGTAATCCAGTTTTGTGTTGAATAGATAAGGCGTCATTGCTTCCCGAGGTATTCTTTGGATGTCTGGCAACCCAAATACATTTATTACCGAATGGACCTCATGATAGACCTTAAGATGGAGGACATACTGTAATTGATACATCAGATCAGATCAGCTACTGTACTAAATGTATGTAATAATGTGCTAGTATTCTGATAACCTTTTACATCTTTTACCGTAGCTACTGCCTGCAAGGTTAATATAATGCAAGAAGAGGGAAGTTTGCTTATTTATTTCCAGTGTGAATTGTGGCTTTGGCCATTGAATTATTACTCTTTGAAGAGATCAAGGGTATCCTACTGTTTCTCTAATTGTAAGTCATTTGAGAGTCATTTGAGTGTGAGCTTGTACAGTAAATTTTAATCTGATTCCCTTTGTTATGACAAAAATATACTCAAGATAATTTATTTACTGAATGTACTTGTGTTGCTGCAATTGACTTTGCTCTGATGTTCAAATCATATTTATTTCAGTAACAGTTGGCTGGGAAAATTATGTCTACCACAAAAATGATGAATCTGGTTATGCTTGTGTAAACCCTTTGAGACAAATATGTAATTAAGCTTTGCTATTGACAAAACAATACTCAATACAAGATACAGATGTGCTAAATGCCAGAAAAAGATTGAATGGTCAAACTTTTTGTGCAGGAGTGAAATACAGTGAGAACAAATTTAACAAATTATTTGCAACGCTCTATCCCAGCAATAAGTATATGATGCTATAAACTGCATAATGTAGTTCACCTCTTGGCAAGCTCCACCAAAATATAACTACGCTGAAAATCAATAGTCTCAAAACCCACTAATTGCTTCTAGAAAAGGAGCAGTTGAATTTACAACCAAAAGGTTTACTGCACTGTACATTTGTAGATGAATTTAGCAAATAGGTATCTGGAGAGGAGGTTCAAGCTCAAAACTATCCATGTTATCAACCCAAATGACCTTATAGACCACAAAATGAGGCCTGGTTGGCCATTGAAGAGACAGGCCTATGTCTGAGAACTATGAGATTGGAGGGCTCATTACAGAGTTTTCTGTCAGTGTCAGTGGCTCTAACGGCACTGAATGGTCTCTAAACCCCTTTCACAGTCTCTCCCTGAGCCCTATTCAGCCCTAGACAGACAGAGAAAGACACACGTACAGGGAGCCAGAACGGCAGAAAGAGACAGTTAGGAGAGAGCGCGGATTAGACAAGAGTGAGACGGATTAAAAACAGCAATGGTTAAAGGAGCAAAGATAAGAGAACTGATAGAAAAAGAGCAGAACAGAGCAGTATTGGAGCCAATGCCGAGGCGGAATGGCAGGCGAGGGAGGCTGAGGAGTATTTACGTAGATGGCCTCTATGCCAAATACTGAGAGAACAAGAGAGACACTCATCATCAGCGTTGGGAGGGCGCTAATGAGGATCTTGGGGCGGCTGAGCACAGCGGTGGAAAAAACACACAGGCTGAAAGTGTGGATGGCAGTGGTGCATTAGTCTGGAGATGGCCTTATTTAAGCAGCAGACAGGATCAATTTGGCCTCCTAATGCAGCACAATGAGATGACCGCCTCTGGCAAAACGGGGTCAAGCACTCAGTACCCATCTGCCCAACACATCTTAATTTTACTTAATAATGTAGTTCTGACTTCAGAGTGGTAGAAGTCGCCCCACACATCAAGTGGGGGAAAAACAACAACTATTTGTATTTGAGCTAATTGCTGCTTTTTCTTTTAGCATAAATCAACAATCATTGTTGTGGTTGAATGTTGTTGAATGAGAAAAGCCAGACACAACTTTTGACATAGGGCGCAGCACTTTCATCATCAGAAAGCACAAACACTGTGAGATCCTTTTAAGCCCTGTAGAGCCGCTGTCAACCACCTACTGATTTTAGTTACAGTGTGATAGAATAGAATAGAAAACAAAAACAACACTGCTCTGTTCATGTAAGTATCCTACAGTGTCCAAAAAAAAAAGTCAGATTGTAAGTCCAGCACAGAAAACATTGTGCCTTGTGGTCATCAGAGGATCTGACTATTAGCATCTAAGGATGGCAATGTCAACTGGTTGGTCAGTCAGTCCAGGGTTCGTCCAACACTTTTGGTCCCAAACCAAAGCCATCTACTGGTATATCATAATAGCTAACGGCACTATAGCTAATAGGGCTTTTGACTGGTAAACATTGGACCTTTTAAACCTCTGTCTTCAGCGTATTTCTAATGTGAAAGAGTACGCCTGAGATGTCAAACGGGTCATTTCGCATCATTTATATTCAGCATTTATTGGACTGTGCACTCCACCTAAGGAACAAGACTTTGCCCAGGTGAAGGAGTTTAAGTATCTCGCGGTCTTGTTCACGAGTGAGGGGAGGACATGGCATCGCACTGTTGTGACGAAAAGAGAGCTGAGCCAGTAGGCAAAGCTATCTGTTGTACCGAACAATCTTTGTTACTACTCTCACTTATATGGTCATGAAGTGTGGCTCAAGACCGAAAGAATAAGATTGCGGATACAACTAAGTGGCCGAAATGAGTTTTGTCAGATGGGTGGCCGGCCACAAGTTCGGTCATCCGTCAGAGAATCTGAGTAGAACCGCTGCTCCTTCACTTGGAAAGGAACCAGCTTAAGGGCAGTTTATAGTTACGTACGTTTGATTTTGTGTACGTTTGGGGGTGAGAAAGAACGTGCGGTAATTACGTCGATATGCATAGTTCCGTACGGTCTCTGTGTTACATACGGTTCAATAAAGCCTATGTACATACTGTATCCACTAGATGGCACCCAAATGCATCTTCCCAATGAGCAAATGCTACATAGCGCCTACATTGTTGACAGAGAGGATTATAGGCATTGGCGCTAGTCACTGTGCTGTCTGGGTATAATATAAAAAAGACTGGAGAATGGATGAGCGTGGACACGCAGTGCCGTTGCTAGGTATAAGCGTTATAAGCGACCGCCTAGAGCGCAATTTCAAGGGGGGCGCCGCCGACAGTTAATGAGCCACCCAAACCGACCCAAAACCGACTAAAAACACCCCAAAACCCACAGAGCCGAGGCACATTCGAGAGAGCTGGCAGAGAGTGCTGATTATTAGGCTGGCAACAGTCCCCGGGCCCCCTGGCCTGTTCACTGTTCAGCGTGTTGGTTTGTGATTTCTTTTTTTCTTTTTTTTAATGCCCACGGCAATGCATGCCGTCACTTCCATGAAATGGAGACCAGAAAAAAAGACGAAACATTTCTCCCTCACTACTGCCCCCACGGTTGACAAAAGTTTGCCACGGGTAGTTCATGTGTACGTAAGTTTTTATCGGTTTTATTCCGTCGGGTTGAGTGTTGTCCGTAAGGGTACGGACAGAGAGAAAGACGGAGAGACCAACGGACAAAACGGATTAAATCTCTCTCCCCCTCCGTTTCTAGTGTAGACTTGCGGTCCTTATGTATTACTATGCATGGTACTTTAGGTGGTTTGGGCATCTAGTACGAATGCCTCCCGAGCATCTCCCTAGGGTCCTAGGGAGGTCCTTGCTACATGTCCCAATGGGCGGAGACCCCCTGGCAGACCAAGGACAAGGTGGGGGGATTATGTCTCCACATTGACCTTGGAACGCCCCCAGGAGGAAGTTGCTAATGTTGCTCTGGAAAGGGAAGTCAAGTCTGGAGCTCTCTGTTGGATCTGTTGCCCGATTTCGGATAAGCGTTTGAAGATGAATGGATGGATGTTATTCATCCACACTGATGAACAATATCACTCTTCAGTAAATATATTGAACTTTAGTGATGTGTTGTACTGTATGTGATGTGATGCCCCATACATTTGCATGGATTTTGAATTTTTGATTGTCTGTTTGTGTTGCTATCGTTCATCATATCACTCTGAAATCGATTCCAATTATATAGTTCAACATTTCCATTATAGCTGCGGTGTGGACTATGTCATCCACTTGAGGTAGATATACTTTAAAACAATATAATTAGTTATAGTTATCCTTACAGCTATTGATACTGGCGTGGACAGCCTTTAGTCTTGTCTTGTTTCTCTACTAATGTCCTATTAGATCTGTGGTCATATACACAATGCAGTCACAACCGATTGTAGAATTTCATTTATACCCAATGACGTCATTGTTGCCAGAATTAACTGTCTGTGAGCAATGTAATGGAAAAAGAGATGTTGTCTGCACACTTCCATCAAATGCAAATTTCCTTTTAATAGGCTATAAGCTTTTGGTCAATAGACCTTTATCTGAGCATGGCCTATTGACTGAAAGCTAAGCCTATTAAATTTCATTTTGCTTTTGATGGGAGTGCGCATACAGCATTTCTGTTTTTCTACTGTTCTGTTCCTTTCCTTATACTGTAGCATCCTTTTGGATGTACAGACTGTAGATCCCATGTGAGACCAACATGAGCAATGTAGTTAAACAAAAATATATGCTAGAGGCATGTAAACAAATTTCAGTTTTCAAAGCAAAGACAATTATGATGACGTCAAACCAATCTCTTGCTCATGACAACAATTAGGAACGGAATGTTCCTCCATCTATTGTGCACTAATGTCATCCTAAAATAGCCTGTTCTGAACAGGAGAGAGTCTACCAAGCCTAATGCCTATGCAAGCACTCCTCAGCAATAGCACCATCACTGACCCATGAGATGCCTGCTATAATTTTAGATGAGACAAATTGTCAGTCTATTAAGAGTTTGAAAGAGTAGTGTGCTTTGGTTATTACAACCAGTTATCATATATAGTTGAATACCACATTCATGTTTTTATGCCTGAAGTGCAGTTACATGATTTTGTATACCTACCGGTAATTAACCACTTAAACCATCTATACTTGACATGATTGGCTCCATACTTGATTCTCTCTCTTTTGCCCGCTACATCAAATATTTGCCAAAAATTGACGATCTACAAGTTCACAACGTGTCACAATGCAATGCATTGTGAGTGTGTAGATCTGCAATTCTTGGCAAACATTTCCCCAGAATGGGGATGTAGGGTTCAATTGGTGAAGCCATTCTTCAGTTACTTATTTTCTTCCAGACTAGATTAGATTAGATTTAGTCTTGTGATTAAAAAGAAGAGGGACATTAGCCTGTCTACATTACTCTGTGTATAATTGTTGTGCATTTAATGAAAATATTGCTTCACATGAATGATTATCCCATATTTATGAAAATATAATGCTTTAATTCTCAAAAGAACTGTTTCTATGTCAGCAATAAGTAGGTATATATACTATAAAGTAATAAACAGATGTCTCCTCAAATGGCATTAAGCTTTGAAAAGCAAACTGAACCATCAGATGATCAAATTACAGTATGCAATGCTGACAAACTAAATACCAATCAAATGGCAAGTGATTATATCTACTAGGCCTACAGTTAAAATCAGTAAAAAATAATTCACTCATAATGGGAACTAATTCATTCGAAGGACATCATGTTCCAGTGCTGGCTTTATATAGTTCCATCATCTTTTACAATGTCTCCAATGAAGCCTTTAAAAGGGGTGTAGTACAAATTATACACAGAATTTGGCAGTGTTCCCGATGTTCTGCAAAACATGACAAGCGTCTTACTGGAAGTGGTTTCATCATTCCAACCAATACAACCCATTTCACAATAGCTTTGAATACTGAATATAGTTTCAGGAAATTATTTATGAACAGCGGATGAATGAAAAGGCACCATGAAAAGAATGTGTCCCTTTTGAAAATGTTTTGTCCTACAGTGATGCAATCTCACATTTCAACATGTCAGGTTTGGATGCTTTTTCTTTAAATCTGGAAAACGCTCAACTGGAAGAGATAGCTTACATAAAGTTCTAGAGAATAACCACTGGTCAAGAGTCACTCACAAGAAACGCACAGCTTTCCAACAGCCAGAGAAGTGACCACAGTCACCTCATTTCTTTGCTTTGCTGGCCTAGAAGAGATGGCTGCAACATAGCAGTCATTCCCCTGATAGAATTGCTCTCTGTCCTGCTCCCTCCTTCAGCAGTATTCGCAGTAAAATCCTGAGTGTTAATTTAATTGTACACATGGACCCTTTCGGGTCCGCACGTACACTCTCACGAGTTAAATTAACACACAGGAGTTTTACTGCGTTCGCACAGCCATTGTAGTGTCCAGAGTCCAGACATGAACCGAAGCAAAGCTCAAAGCCATAGCAGGCAGACATGCAGGAGCAGCAAATACTCGCATGACCTTGAGATGTGTATGTATAACAGACAACAGTGAATGGAATAAGAGCCAGTAGGAATACTGTATACTTTTTGAAGAGGTGTCAACACGCTCATTGACCTCCATTCATCATTGAATCTCTCTGAAAGAGAACATGCATCATCCACCTCTCCAACAGCACCATGCCATGGTCGATAGTGATGATGAAATTATGGATGCAAAAGTTAATCAAACTAATTATTTAATCTATGATTACAAAATAAAACGTTTTTTTAATAAAATAATATCCAAAAATCTGCGTGCGTGCGACGTGCGTGCGTGCGTGCGTGCGTGCGTGCGTGCGTTTGTGTGTGTGTGTGTGTGTGTGTGTGTGTGTGTGTGTGTGTGTGTGTGTGTGGTAGAAGTGCTTTTAGTTGGTGCATGTTGCTCAGAACAGCCACTGGCTATTCCTCCTCTGTGAAACGAAGAGCCAAGAGCATAAGTCTCCTCCTGCCAGTACACAGCCTCTTCTCCGCCAAGACTCCTGCAGTGCCTCCTCTTGGCCATGCATGGTAACTGGTTACTTGCAGACCCAGGCAAAACTGGAGCTGATCTCAGAGCAGCAGCGAGGCACACCGGTGCATGGACACCAGGCATGTATATATATATATATATATATATATATATATATATATATATTGCTTTTATATAGCACCTTTAACCAAGGAACTTTACATTGATTGTGCATACATTCATCCATTCACACACTCATTCATACACCGATGGCAGAGGAAACCAATGCAAGGCAGCAACCTGCTCACCGGGAACAACTAGGGGTTCAGAGTCTTGCTCAAGGACTTTTTGACACTAACTCTGGGGGAGCCCAGGATAGAACTGGGAACCCTTGGGGAACCCTCTGTGTTCTACCCCTGAGCCAGTGCCGCTTCTCAATTAATGTATTAATTGAAAAGGTAATTACTACGAAAATAATCAACTGTTGCAACCCTGGATTAATGTGTTAAGTAATTTAGTAGGTCTTGATCTGAGGGTACTACACAAGCACATGCACACGCACAGTACACACACACAGACTATAAACTTGCTTGCACATCCAGAAATTATCACTGAGCACGCACGCACGCACGCACGCACCCAAGTGTGCACAGACACACATACACACACACAGTACCCCCCCCCCCCCCCCCCCCCCCCCCCCCCAACACACACAAACATCACCAAACCCATCACCCCAGTTGGGCACATTAAAAAACAATTAGGCTTCTCTGATTTGTCTGTTTTTCCTGCCTCGTCTCTGCAGCAACCCGCAGAGTCCAGCTGGTCCCCTCAGGCCTGGCAGAGAGAGAGAGAGAGAAAGAGAGAGAGAGAGAGAGAGAGAGAGAGAGAGAGAGAGAGAGAGAGAGAGAGAGAGAGAGAGAGAGAGAGAGTGACTCCATGTGAAGAGGGACAACTTCAGAGCAGTTTGAGTGGTAGACAAAATGAAGTGGGGTGGCATTTGATTGCATAATAGTGGAGGAGTTAGCATTCATGTGTGGCAAATCCCAAGGGGGGATACTGTAGCAGTATAAAAACTCTCTAATTATATTGCCTGTCTGCATGATGGACAGGCAGGAGAGGATGCCAAAGCAACGTGGTGGTAAAGTACGCTTAAACACCGACGCAGTGTTCTCTGCCGTACAATCCTGAGTGGGGTATAACGGGTGATGTATTACTGCAATGTACATTTTCAGAAGTTACTACTGTAAATCAGCCTATGCAGCTACAGCATATTGACGTCAATTTTGCAAGTCGTAGTAATCCACTTTGTGTTGAAATAAGGACTCAAAAATGACACGCACCAGCGCAGTCAGTAACAATTTAGAGAGAAAGGAGATGGATATCCTAGGACGTTAAGAATGTCAAATGGCCTATGTTTGCACAATGTTTCAATTCTGCACACTCACAACTCCATCAGTAGGTGACCTGGGTGCGGATAATCCCCACCAATCAATTACCCTTCATGGCCGAAAAGTCATCAGGCAGCAGCACAGGCATGGCTTATTTCAACAGCTACAGAATCAAAGGGAAAATGAAGGGAAGCATTTAAGCGCAGCACACCGGTTCCAGAAGGCTGTACAGCCTGCTAATAGACCTCCATATTGGACGGGGTCCCCTGTGACCCCGGCTCCCAGGAAGTGATGGATACAGGTGATTTTAAAGGTGGCCCGTTGCTTTCAATTGTGCTGTTCTGCTGCGATTTATCCTTGAACCGGGCAATTTAGGGTTATAGAAAAGTAGAAGTGCTGCATGCATCCAAAGTCAATAACTACCCCCCCTCAAGAAAAAAATAACAAGAGCGTTTTTTTTTCCCCTGCTCTTACAGCTTATACTATACTGCTTCCCGAGCAGTGGGACGGGACCCATTTGGGTGACGAACCAAGTAAAAATCCTATTTTCTTTTACTACATTAAAAAAAAACATACACCCCCCCCCCCCCCCCCACGATTAAAATTTTTAAACAAACAAACAAACAAATCCTAGAAATTCCATAAATTAAAGAAAATAATAATTAAGAAGTAGTGAAAATAGCCGATCTACAAGCTCAAAACACGACACAAAGCGACGCGTTGTGTGCTTGTAGATCTGCTATTTTCACTAGTTTGGGTCCAGGGCAAATGTCTAATCTCTCTTTTTTGACCTGAAAAGTTCGGGAACCAGCTGGCTTATACAATACGTTTACTAGTTATGTTGCATTTTTTTTTATCACTGTTGAATTCAGTTACTTACTACTTATGTGCAATGGAGCTTAAGTCATCGTTTTTGTCACTACAGGTCCTTCACAAATCTCCCTGATCTGATTGACTCAGTTTGGCTTAAGGCAACACAATGGCTGTCCCATCCGACTAGTGCTGCTGCAGCTCTTCCTCAGTGTTTCCTAATCTTGAGGAGATGTGCATTAGGGCTTGATTGTTGGCATTGAATGCAATTGTTGACAATTTATTCTCTCAACAATAACAAGCGCTAATCTAATAATGTCAAGGAGGGAAATTGCTACTGTCTGCAGCCCTGTCACACTGACTTACACCCTGAGGGGTTTGTGCCTCAGTGCCTGTGCATGTGTATATTTGTGTATGTGTTGTTTACCTAGCTGTCAGTGTGCTTGTATAGGTGTGGCGGAATGTACAGATGTACCATTTCAATACTTCACATGTCCTGCCATTGGCAAAACAGTAGATTTTCAGGGGATTTGCAAAAAATGTAGATTGATGATCAGCTGTTTTTGCTAGTTTCTGCAAAAATAAGCTCTGTTGTCCATAAAAATTAGACAAGCAAAACAGGGAAAGACATTTTCAGGAAAAGAGCACTAAATAGAATACTGAAGAATCGAAATGGCACATCTGTCACACTTGCAGGTGTGACAGCAAGTATGTATGAGTGCCAACGACTGAGGGAAGAGTTACATGTACTGTACGTAATATGTGTTTGTATGTACAGTATGTGCATGGGTATTTCAAAAACACTTTTTGAAAAACTGAACAATTGAAAATGAAAAAATTTTCACCAATTATGCAGCAGGTTTAGCAGAACAGAGGGGATTACGGGCCGACAGATCTTCTACAATCTACATAATGAAATGTAACAAACCTTAACCACTTAAAACATATACTTAGTTGACCTGTGGTCCCCCAGGGGTCCATATTTAAATCTCTTTGCCCGAAAATAGTCAATCTGAAAGCTTGCAACCTATCATGCTCAGAACAGGGACACTAAGATCTGTGTGGTCAAAGCCTATAACCACAGGTTGTCATGTGAAGAGGGAGTGAAAGGATAGTAATACTGCAATAATACTGGGTTATCACATAAGATGGACCATATCATGTGTTCTGTTCATGTGCACAGAAATGCACAGTGTGTCTCCACCCACCCCACCCCCATCACAAATAGCATGCACACGCACGCGCACACACACACACACACACACACACACACACACACACACACACACACACACACACACACACACACACACACACACACACACACACACACACACACACACACACACACACACACACACACACACACACACACACACACATGCGCGCGCACGCACGCACAGTGCCAAGGATATCTTTCAAACATTCTTCCATCTCATTGCTCACTACTTTCCCTTGATACTCTGAAATCCTCGAAATAGTAAAATCATGTCAGGCTGACTAGGCTGCATCGGTCTTCTTGACATGTTCCCTTGGTGAGTGGCCTTGACACATAAGTGTGTGTGTGTGTGTGTGTGTGTGTGTGTGTGTGTGTGTGTGTGTGTGTGTGTGTGTGTGTGTGTGTGTATGTGTGCGTGTGACGAGAGAGAAAGAGAGTGTGCATGCGTTTGTGCCTCTTCAGAAGTCACATGCATGCGTGTCAGAGGTAGACCAAGTTTGTTAGAGTGTGTGTCATTCCCCTGGTACACCTCACAGGGGGAGAGAGCGGCGCGACCACAGCAGAGTTGACAGTGCATGACTAAATGCCCCCCCCTGAACCTGCCGGAATGGAACTGACTGCTCCAATGAGGCAGGAGAGAAGAGACAAAACATGTGTGGGCAAGAGCTCACAGAAGGATGGAAGAGGCTGGGCTGGATGTGTCAATCATCCTCGCCGTGGGGACAAGGAGATGTTTTGTATGTGTGTGTCTGTGTTAAGGGAGGGAGGGGGGGGGGGGGGGGGGGTGGAAGGGGGGAAGTTGGGGGTGGGGTGGGGAGGGGGGGTGCTATACACATTGCCACTGAGAAACCGGAACTATTGTCCCTTGATTTGGTTTGGAGGGCGTCTTGTTTCTTTGACGGGATGGGAAGCTGGCTGACAATGAGTTTGATAAATGTCTGGTGCCTCTGCCCTCTAACATCTGTGGAAGATTAGCCTATTCTTTGTGACACGGTGGTCCAAGGTTTTGGTAGGGAATCTGTGAAAAGGATAGGTTTGATTCATCATCTTATTGTCCAATTGTTTAGTGGAAATCCTGAGAGCTTTTCTCACATTCTATAAGCTACTTTGACACTGTCACCCACTTAGGATTTCTATCTGTGCTGCTCCAACAGCAGCATGCAAACCAATGACTCTCCAAATGGAGCAAAAACAAGAGAAGGGAACAGTTTCCAATTTACCCTTCACTGCTTCATACAATGTCAAGTACGAGTACTTCAACCCAGTTTGGACAAGCCCATATTGTGCTAATCAATCACCTAATTCAGTTACTTCATGGAAATGGGCTAATCAGCCCAGAGCACATGGGAAAATCAATGCCGTTGGATGTTCTGATTGGGTATACTGCTCTCTAGTTGATTATAAATAGGCTTGATTGGGCAAAGGCAGGAGTGGGCGTGCTGTTGGCGTCATATAGGGAGACGTATAACGGTGAATTGTTTACTGGCCTGAAATATCAAATGGCACCCAAGCCAACCATCAATTTCTTCGTTGTATTTACGTCAAGCGGATTACCTCCGGAGTGGCACTTAAGATAACTGCTGAACTAAGTCGGCCGGGTGCATCCAAGGATAAAGATTTGACGATTTAGATTTAGTGCCAACCAGGAACACATAAAAACTGCTCCTCGGCTTCCATGTTTTACCTGAATTGATGAGCTTGTGTCAAATAAACAGAGCTAACGGGACAAGCAGGGTGACAAACTGTGTCATCAGATCCACAGAACTTCTTAGTGAAAGTGCTGAATAGAACATTGTCAGCACTCCCTCAGCTTTCTGCTATTAGAACGCAATAGCAAAGTACTAGTGTGTAATAACTCCATTTTTGAGCGGTGCTCCTGGAAGGAGCTAAGCTCCAACATCGGGCTTTGTCCAGGCTCTGAAGCATGGCCTACATCTGGCCTACATCTGGCCTACATCTTGGCACAAAGTGCTCAAAGTTTGTTGTAAGCCCAAAAATGTCTGGGCTTTGAAGTGTGGCCTACATCTGGCCTACATCTTGGCAAAAGGATGAAATTAAACTTCACACTAGGTGTGATTTTTCTTAAAGCTAAATTAGAGATAAATTACTTTTACCAACTTACCTGTATAGTAATTTTGCAATATGAGTTACACTTACTGTAGCTGTAGCATGTTAACTGTTAACATTTAGACAAAATAAAATGCAAATATTATTTCTTGCAATATCAGAAATTCAGAATTTGCCAAAATAAAATGAAACATTCATGAAAAGGTTTACTATCTCTCTGATGTTCTCTGACAATGCTGCAGACTGCTCAGAAGCCATTATGTGGAGCATACCTAATATTGATACGCAGCAATCTCATTAGCAGAGACGCAGAGGCATTCATACGGTAGGCCTATTGTCTTTGTGCGCCATTGGCAGTGAACATCGCTTTGCCTTAAAACTGGCTGTTGCTCATGTGTGTTTTTTGGTATATTCATCATTTTGAAGCAAACAACCAACTATGCAAATAATACTCAAAATGGTCTATTCAGCAGATACCAAATGGCCTTTTCCTCATCTTTATTCGGTGTCTGTGGTGCTCTTTGTGTATTCTGATAAATCAAATGAGGCCGCATGCTATGCATCACTCTGTGTCATCCGACGGCAGGAAATGAATGGTTATTCGGAAACTCAGCCTGAGCCTTTGTGTCCTGGTCCCTCGCAGGACAAAGACCTGGGTGGCTAGGTTCAGCGAGCTGCCAATGGGCGGAGATCAGCAACAAAGAATAATCTGATTTAGAGTCTCCTCTGAGAAATTCATCTCTGATATTAACATCTGATACGGCTGAACATGCTTTCGTGTCTTGGTACACCAAGACAAAATACCCCTTTAAACTTTCCAAGAATGCACCACCGAGTCTGTAAGGGCAAGACAGGGTGTAAAGAAAATCGATGTGAATGCGCTGGGGTCTGTCGTGATTGAATGAAAGCAGATTCATGCAGCACTTGACTAAAAATAGATAAAAAACCAACAGAGTAGATGCAAGCTTGCCAGCTTAGAGCTGAATGAGCCTCATGAGCGTCCGCTTTCCTCACAACATCTCCCTCTCTAGGCCATTAAATCCCTCGCCATACGGAGCGTTCCAAGTCCAGACCCCTGCGGTCTGCACCTCCCATCCCTCCCCTGCTCCTTATCAGTCCATTCCACTCATGTCCTTGGAAGGTCAGGCGTTCCTCGTGTCCAACTCCTCCTTCTCTTTCCTGCTCTCTTGTGTCTAATCCATGTGTCAACGTTGGCTTTAAAGCCCTCGTCAAACACATAGCATCGAACACGCTCGTGCAGTATGGCATATGGAATGAGCAAACGTGTGAGCGCGCGCACACACACACACACGCACGCACGCACGCACACACGCACGCACGCACGCATGTGAGCATAGAACAAACAGCTAAGTGGCAGATTGTACAGGGAGACAGTGTGGGTGTCTTGGACCGAAGTTTCAAAGGTCACTGGTGACACTTATAAAACACAAAGGACCAAATAGGCTACATGCTTTGCATATGAATCCAAATCTGAAGGTACAAAGCAGAGTATAGCATCATGACCTGACGTATCTATATTCTTATTTCAGATAACTGCACTGGTACAACATATACTGTACATGATCTACGATCAATACAAGGCATTTTCTTTATCTTGCTTAATATTTATAAATTTGGTTCCACTTTTACACACAGTGTTAAATCAACATCAGATTTTTACTGTGAACCTACTGTACTGTCCCCCACATAGCATAGTTATCGGGGTTTCAAGGTCTCCAGAACAGCATTTCATGCATACATAAAAGATGAGTGCTAATGAGTAGACCCTTATTACTGCAACATGCAATTACCATCATAATGATTTGCCATTTATTTGCGTTTGCAGCAATGTGAATGCGAAGAATTAGGTTTAATTAATCATTTGTGAGAGAGGAATTAATTGAAAGATGCCACTGCAGCAGCTGTGTGTGTCCCCTGTCTTGCATGGAGGGCACAATTAAATGATGAAATGTTGAAATGTGACCTGGATTGAACGACAGAATCCAGAGGGAAGGTCTGAAGGGGAGCGAAAGGATTCAGGAGGTAGAAGTGACACTGATAGATGAACAGAGAGTGCTAAGCTTTGCTACTGTCACAGTGTCATCTCCCACAGAAGCTTTCTGCCGTCGTGGACGAGGTGCTGAATACTAATTTGGACTCGGTTCTGTGCTTGTGTGCACAATACACGCATGCACAAAACACACACTCTCAAACATCTAACTATTAATTTACCGAACTGATACTACACAGTTTCACCACCATGGTTACAGCCGCATGCTGAAACAATGCCCACATTTGGAGAGGAGCATACATGGTGACATCCACCATGGTAACAGCCGCTTGCTGAAAGAATGCCCAAAATTGGAGATGAGTGTGCTGATATCACTGAACTACAGTACACAGTGTGCCAAATTTGGAGATGAGCATGGTGACATCCACCATGGTAACAGCCGCAAGATGAAACAATGCCCAAATTTGGAGATGATGTTCGCCATCTGTCTGCATAATGACATCACTGAAAATAAACAATGTCTCCACCATGGTAACAGACGCATGCTGAAACAATGCCTACATCACTGACAGGTATTGCACAACTGGACGTCAATGGTGACTGTTCTGCCCAACGGGTACCTGTCTGGGTTCTCCAACATTACTTATGACTTCTGAGACTCCTACATTCAATCCCTCATATACTGTGCATACCCCCTGGGCAGAGGACTTCTTAAGGTTCTTAGCTGGACAAACACCCACACAAACATACTAACATGCTGTACACATACAGTATACAGACGCACATGCACGCTCACAAACACGCACACCAAGGGATGAATGTTTGCATGTACTCTATGGCCTCACTCACACAGATATAAAAAGAGATACTGTACTTTCATCTGTACTGTAATAGTGGCAGTTATCAATCCATATATCTTTTCTTTCTATCTTTTTTACTTTCCTCCGATCCCCTCTGCAAGATGAGGCATTGAGACTGTTGCCACATCTGGGCAGATGTACAAGCTTACAACATGTTGAAGTGTGACAATGTGAGTTTGTAGATCTGCTATTTTCTGCGCATGACAGCTGCATACGACGAAGAATAAATCAAGGAAGGAATCGAGGAAGGAAATCAAGGGAGGCTGTGATGATGGTCGAGCGAGTGAGCCGTTTAGCATGCATACAAATACTGCATAGCCAAACCTAAATTTATAAAGCA
Source organism: Nannobrachium achirus (assembly GCF_963921795.1). NCBI lineage: Eukaryota > Metazoa > Chordata > Actinopteri > Myctophiformes > Myctophidae > Nannobrachium > Nannobrachium achirus. The sequence continues at coordinate 39,970,980 of NC_137811.1, read as the reverse complement.
TTCTGCTACAGATTGCAATAGCACACATTAAGAATAGGAAATAGTATCACCCCAGCTCATCGCACACGCACGCCTATTCAATCAGTAATTTATTAAATGTAAACAATAGCTGGCAAGATTGAAACCCTGTGTCCACTTGCCACTGTCACGCAGCCATTGATCTCTGTATGGCCAAACACAGAGGTAATAACCAGCCGTGTCCCCTGGAGGTCTCTCCTCATGTTTTCTAATCCACCTGAGATGTGCCATAGCTCTGCTCCCTCCATATACCACACCATCCGCTCCGGAGGAGATGAATAACCATGGGTCCAGGACTTGCAACGGTCATGTGTCAAGATCGCACACACTAGCCTTCACGTTTATTACATGAGCCACCTTGTGGACCCAGTAGGGAAAAAAGAAGAAGGAAAAAAATATATAGAAAACCTATTGCAGAAAGAATTGAGATCAGAAGGTCAGGTGTGCAGCCAGCTCAAAAAATGACATGTTGGATTTGTTATAAAGTGGTAGTCAATGAAGAAAGCCATTGAAGAAAGCCATGGTAGCCCTTGAACCGAACTGAACCGAAATAAAAAATAAATAAAAAACATCTCTAAAAGTGGAGTGAATCTGCCCTTAGTCCTATGGGCTAAGGTTAAGTCTGAAGAGGAGAGTCTGTCTTCATGTGTATGAAGACTCAGCTCACTCTATGTATGAAGAGGTGAGTCTTAGAGTATAGAGCATATCATAGAGTATATCATCGTTGTCGAAGTGGTGCGAGGCATTGTGTGATTGTAGATCTGCGATTATCACTAGTCTTATGCGACAGTCTTGTATGATGAAGCAGGGCTTTACTTTACGAGAAAAAAGTACACATCTGAAACTTGGAGAAACGAGCTTTCTGCCCGACAGTGACGATATACAGAGGTTCTGGACGTAAGAAAGTGCAGTAGCTGAGCAACATGATTGATGGGACATCAATAATGGCCAGATTTGTTTACAGTCAGGAGAAGGCACATATGATGATTGTTTACTTTTGCATGCTGGTCTGAGACTGATGGGAGCTGGTACGGATTATACACCTATCCAAACCCTCTCCTGTAATCCTTCCTAGAGAACAACAAACACCTGAGGCTCTACGCCTCCGAAATGTCCACATACAGATGATGAGTGAGTGTACAATACTTCAGGATGTTTAAAAGCCGCTTTGCTCATTTACATTTCTTTTACATTTTTTTCCCTTCTTCCCCAAACTCAAGGTCGGCAGCAAAACAATACTTCAGTCTTCACTCAGCAGCATGGTAATAACAGTGATGGGGAGTATTACATAAATAATTAACACATGCCAGGGGCTGAGGCTGGTGAAATAATGTGCCACGAAGTCTTTGTCTACTTCTCTCTTTTATAAAAGTGTCTTATGTACAAGGATAGATTTTACAAGGAAAGAATTCTTTGTTGTCAGTATGTCAGTAGTATTTCCCCCCTCCATTGAAATGTACAGTAAATCTCTGCAGGTGCTGCTGTAGAGAGTATTGTGCATTTGATGAGATGTCTTCTTGGGTTGTGCAGAGAAATGAACAGCAACGTTATTTGTTAGCCACTGACCTATAAAAATGTCTTTATCTCGTACATAAAAAGTTCTACATATTGCTGCAGATTTACAAGTTGTCCTTGTAAGTTCTCCCATGAATGCTTTCAAAGTGCCCCGTTCTGGGATCACAGATCACCACTCCCGCCCCAAACTGTTCCAAATACAATCAGGGAAGTGCACCTGACGCTTTTGCTATTGTTTTATTGAAGTTTCAAAGACCTCTTTGTGTACTATCTTCAACATTAAATTAAGGAAAAAGTGGGGAGTCACGATCTTGTTAAATTTAATAATGAAAGTGGGACCAAAGTAGCTGAATTTCAAAAATATCTGAACTCTGGATGTCAATAAGATCACTTACAAAGAATATCATTGTAGGCAGCAGTAAATACAATAATACTGTGTTATAAATAACAATAGGTCATATATTCACCTTTGTTGCATTGAAAAGAAACACAAATGGGTGTTGCTACAAAATGGACCTACAATTGTGTGCAGATTGAGTTGAATTGAAGACAAGCCTTATGTCATTAAATAGTCTAATTCGTGTCATATAAGCCTATCTATACGGTATACGTGTCGTGTGTGTGTGTGTGTGTGTGTGTGTGTGTGTGTGTGTGTGTGTGTGTGTGCGTGCGTGCGTGCGTGTGTGTGTGTGCGTGCGTGTGTGCGTGTCAGCGTCTGTGTGTGTGTGTGTGTGTGCGTGTGCGTGTGCGTGTGCGTGTGTGTGTGTGTGTGTGTGCGCGTGTGTGCGTGCGTGTGTGTGCATATCGTCGTGCAATGAAAACAAAATATATAGTTGTACATTTTCAGAATATATAGTTTATTTTCTTTTTTTAAGATAGTTTTGGGGCTTTTCTGCCTTAATTCATAGTTTTAGATAGACAGGAAACAGGGGGAGAAGACGGGAAGAGATGCATTGGCTGTCAGGTTGCTTATGTGCCTATAGGCGCCTGGACCGCTGTCCAGAACTGGGATGCATCAGTGGCTCTACCTCCTCAAGCCCTTGAATGGTTATTTCTCAAGCTCTTGAGAAATACTTGAGACTCTTTGTAAACTTTCAAAGATACTGTGACAGAATGTAAGCAAATAATTTGCTAATTGGCCATGGATAGAAATGAAAATTGAACTCGGGTCACAGTGTCTAAACAATTCCCATATTAACTCTCACCAACAGTTTATTTATACGGATATATTTGAGAGTTTGTTGGTGGAACACAGAGAATTTATTCCAGACGAGTGAGGTTTACAATCACAGGAAACAGATGGTGGTGTATTGGTGCCATCTTCCTGGTGACTCATGAGGAGATATAAAAAACATAGACCTCGTGGTAAAAATGTCTCGTTTGGCTTTAAATATACACAAGACATAAACAGGCATTGATCTCCCATCTATTGTTTATTCCCTGTGACAATCGTTACCACTGGATGCCATGGTGGAAAGTACATTTACTTAAGTACTGTTACTTAGGTACTATTTTGAGGTATTCATATTTTACTTGAATATTACCAATTTCCAATACTTTTACTTCTACGCCACTATATCTCGGATACAAATAGTCATGTAAAATTAATTTATTGATGTGTTTTGAAATTAGCCATTTCTCAGTAGAATTTATAATTTATAGAATTGCGTGTTACTTGTTGTTTCATTCTAGAGCTGAGAAAGAAAAGCACTTTTTGTTTTATTTGTATTTAATCTTTGTTAGAAACCTTTTCACTGTTAAACTTCTCCACATTCATTTGAACAAAATGATGTAAATGGAATAGCAATGCAATGCATGCATGTCTAAAAAAGATGAATTGTTTTTGTTTAGTTCACATTACAGTTTAGAACTGACTACACTGCCAACAAAAAAGTATTCATATAGCACTGTAGTTAAATAAAAAAGTTATCCAAAGGAATTGTACGACAGGAGATGCAGTCTGCCCTAAGGTATTTTCTTATTTTCAAATATGGGGTCCCCTTTGAAAAACATTTGGACACCTCTGTACTATGCAGTAGGTGACCAAGGAAATTGAGCTTATTTAACTGTTGCAGCAATTTAATTTCAAATCCTCAGGAAGTTAATATAAATATCCATATCAAACTCTCCCTTATCACCCGATTGGCCGTCCAATCCTGAGTCCTCCAATCCCTGACAGCCACCTCCAAATTTCACCTGCAATCTGTCCTTCCATCTTGTGATTGGCTTCCAGCTAGAGAAAGAGACACTTCTTGGTTTTGTGATTAAAACAAGTCTGTTTTTATTTTAACCTTTTATGCGATTTTCTTTTGTTGTTGTACGGAAAAGGACTAGTCCTGTAAGATTTCAGTATCTCTTTGCACACGTAGGAGTTCTTGTTAAATACACTAGGTTAGAGGTGAGTGCCACCCACAGTAAGTTTTTTTTTAGCATTTTGTTTGTTCATTGTTTTGTGTTAGATTAATTTTTACTTTGTTCAAGAAGTTTCTTAGTTCTGATTATTATATTGATTTGACAACTCCAGTCTTTTTCTAAATATTTGACACCAGTCACCTGTGCACTCTCACCAATCACTAACATCCGTCAGTTTATTGCTCAATTCTTCACACTGGATAGTGTTATAATTCCATTACACATACAATGTGGGTGCTAGTACAGGGTAAGAGGTCCCAGATTCAAATCCAGTTCAAACTGTGACATTTGTTGCATTTGTTGCAGCACCGTATTAGCACCGTATGTGAACTCAAAGGCTCTGCATTGTGTATACTACAGATCTGTCAATTCAAATATGGGGTCGACTGAACAGTGAGTCCATGATTTTGGATTTTTGGTCCCTCCCACAAACTCTGGAAGGCAACTGTGGCAATTCCCCTTTAATTGCCACTGACTGTATTTAGCAGTCTTTCTTATGTTTTCCCCCTCATATGTTTTAACTGACATTATTTCTCAACACAGGGTCACACTTTTGAATTGCACTGTATTTATTGATTATTGTAAAGAATTATATTTGTTGGAATTGACAGATTGGGCGTTTGCATTGACTCCATGGTAGGAAGCCAATTGAACACACCTGTGCTCACTTACAGTAAGCTGGTTGCACAGTGCACACTGCTGCGTTTTTCGGGCCGAATATCGGACTGAATTTCGGAGCACGCAAATAAAAAAATCAACCTCACGTTATGTCAGTCACGTTTGCACACTGCCGCCCGTTTCGCGCACCACTCGGTCCCTTGCTCTCTCTATCTCTCTCTCTCTCCTTGCCCTGAAAAACGCATTTCGCAACGAAAAACGCAGCAGTGTGCAACCACCTTGAGACCTGTCCTGATTACCTGAAGCTAACCATACCTATGGGTTTGAGTAAAGTGGGAAATGGGACCTCTAAGATGTGTATAATTATTTGAGATATGTGAAGAATTATTTGAGTGATGTGACTTTAAATGTGTTTATGAATGATATTGTCCCTGGACATGGAAAGAGTCTGGTTTATAATATATGGTGGAATCAATTGCATCGATGGGAGGGGTTTAGCCTTTAAGAGGGAGACCTGCCATTGCTCAGATCAGGACTGTGGGAGAGAGGGAACCTGTGACCAATTGCTGGCCAGTGAGCTGTAAATAGTTTGTATATGTATTTTTGTCGACCATTGCCTGAACACAAAGGTGAATAAATCCCTTTTTTTGCTACAACAAACTCTCTGACTTCCTATTTCTTAGAACATTGAACTATTTTTGAGTTCTTAAGTATTTTTTGAGGTTTGATTCAAGTGCCTTTTTGCCTACCCTACCCTCACTCTGGTCCACGTGGTGTTGTTCCAACGAATCAGGGTAGCTGCGTCCTCAGCCAGCGAGGAGGGCTTTCTGTGCGGCTTTTGACCAAGGATACACGCTGGTGTGTTTGACAGACATCACCAAAGACCAATCGGAAGCCATGGTTGTGTGAATCCCGCTCCTATGTCCCACCTCCGCGCTCCGCTTGGAGATAGGAGCCTTTCCAGACTGTGATGCGGGGAACGGAGCGAACAGGCTGGCTCCAGGCTAATTCATCCAGGAACATTGTGATATCTATTCCTAATGATATCTGCGTTCCATGAAAATCAGCTAAACACTAGTGTCTGACTGAAGTATACAGTCTAGTACCCATTGTTCCTGTACAATGTTTGGCTAACTGTGTGAAAGAAAAGCGAAGCTATGATGACTCATAGATATTACCGTACTAATAATAACGCGACTACTGACCTTATGTACTAGGTAGGAGGGCCTTCTTATTGATGTTGAAAAGCTTAAAGGTCTTATGACATCACCTTTTATTTTTTATGTTTCCTGACCTCAATTACAAACAAAAAGAACCCCCAAAAAACAAGATCTGTAGTTTTTTGAATAATTAGGCTCAGAAAGGTGAGTTTATTTTGTCTCTGGACGTACGCATCATCATCCAGGGGAGGGTGTGATTGTAGGGGAGGGTGTATCACCTTTGCTGTTACTTTACATTGTGTTTGCATCGGTCCAATGCAGCATTTACCATTTATCATTCACCACTTTGATTGTTGCGTTCACCCTCTCCTGGCTACAACCACACCCTCCCCTGGATGAAGATCCGTACGCCAAGAGGCAAATTAACTCACTTTTCTGAGCCTAGTAATTAAAAAAAAAAAAACACTGAATGTTGAAAGTTCAGGGTATTCTTTTGTGTAATTGAGGTCAGGGAACATGAAAAAAATTTTTTTTTTGATGTCATAAGAACTTTAACACGCATTCTATAAATCGAAATCTCAGCATATCAGTGTATCTGTCCTTCACGCATCACAAGAACCTTCCAACTGATTGACTTCAAACTTGGGCGTGTCGCAGAGGACACAGTGTGCCCAGTGTGAAGTCGGTTGGATCAGCGGTTCTCAAGAAAATATCGATATATACTCAAATCTCCCATGATCTTATCAGCTGTTGGAGCTGAGTTGACTGGCCACAGGCTGACAAAATAAGCATTTTAAACGCTTGTTTTAACCCGTCAGTTACTGTAGATTTTCTTCAGCGCAAGAAATATGTAACATCTGAGAGCAGGCGGACTGATCTTTTTTGGATACTATGTGTGGAAAAAGGTAAGAATCATGGAGCGGTTCCGAAAGTAGCTAGTATATTGCATGCCTCCATCGTGTTCCTGAGAGGGCCGGTATTGCACTGGGTATTCTAACAACAGGTACAACAAGAACTCTGACAACAGGTAGAATGGATATTGCACAGTAGAACATAGAGCATTCTTAACTTACTACATCGTTCATGACCTGTGTGGTCTCTGAATAGGCCGTTGCCTTTAACATTTTTTAAACATAACACATTCAATTTAAGGTGTTAGATTTGTTGATGATCTCAACATTATTTCCTTTCCAGTGAGCTAGGAATTTACACACAAAAGCAAAGGCGAAGAGAAGTAACCTGCAGACTGAAAGCGGCTGAAAATGGCTAAAAGAGAATACAGGGGGCATAGCAGTAGCATGAAGGTTACAGCCAAGGTTAAACAATGTTTTAAGACTCTTTAGCTGAGGAAATCTAAGTTGTGGAAGTAAATCTTTTTTCAATCTCTTAAAAATTACAATTCTTGTGTCCTTGAATGAGACATTACATTTTCCAGTGGACTCATTCTGTGAATACTGAAAGGGCAACATTGGGTTGGTGCCCTGAATGGTTTCCTCTGTCGTCTGTATGTGAATGATTGAATGTAATGCACATTGTGAAGCACGTTTGAGAAAGGAGCGATATTAAAGCACCACTGAATTGGTTCTGGTACACTCCTGTGCGTGTGTGTGTGTGTGTGTGTGTGTGTGTGTGTGTGTGTGTGTGTGTGTGTGCGTGTGTGTGAGAGAGAGACTTCATGTCAATAAACCTCAGATGTGCTATTTCAAATGTAAAAAGTATTTCAACAGGTATTTTTGTGTCGTGGAACCAAAGGGGCAAGCTATCTAGAACAGCGTTAATTGAATCACAATCACAGCACAAAGGCCTGTCCATAGTACCGGTATCTCCGAAATGTTCGTTGAGTTGGACTTTCCGACGTGCAAATTTCCGAACTCTCATTCGGTGTAATGCTTTTCAGAAGTCGCGAGTGATGTAATTTTGTAGTCGAATCAGACCTTTTGACCGAAAAGTTCGGTTTCGGTCAAAGTATGGACAGGCAGGCCTTAACACTGCCATGTGCATACAGTGAATCACACAACTCAGCTGCCACTGTTACACCAATCACAGCTACTGTAAGCACCATTTGCACTCAGCTGATGCTGCCATGCCAATCACAGCATAGCATCATTAGTATTACTCAATTAACTCTGCAACGCCACACCATTATTATTTCTTCACAGAGTCTGAATCTATTCTGCAGGCATTTTTATGTGATTGGCAGACGAAGAAAGCGGATGGAGTATCTTTAGACTTTCTTTTTCTTTTTCTCGCAATTCCCAGAAATAATTTGCATACTTTAAGTTCATATTTCTCTTCAATCAAAGATTAAATGAAAATAGCATTGCTGTTCAAAACACATTTAATCAAATTTTCCCCTAACTTCCTCCACGGCTCCCATTATTGTTGTATAATGCATTTGAGATCTGGCTCAACACCTTTCTCTCTCAAAAGCTCTTTACTCATTCAGCAGAGAGCCACCCCCAGCTCCTAGTTTCCCACTGACTCAGCAAGGCCATATGAAATAACACTGCTTCAATTTAGACTGCTGCTCTAATAACTAGATGGAGTCAAAAGGTGCTTAATCTCACCTGCCACTCAGAGCGGCTTGGAAGGAAGACAGACGAGAGTGGATAACAAAAATGGTGGCTAACAGAAGGAGGTAAGCTGCATGCTGGTAAGCCGGCATTTCTTTGATTACCCTTCTCAACGGGAGCCGGGTGGCTTCACTCAAGTCTTTAGGTTTTATTTACATGAGTATAACCACAGTTCTATGAGTCAGAGTCAAGAGTGATTTTATGAAATATTAGGTATCAAGAAATCTGATTTCTCTATATCTCCAAAATTGTATCAAAGATAAGACTAGATTCTGTTCAACATCCGTGTTTCCAAATATTAACACACAATTCATACAAAATATCCCTGTCACTGTAATAATTTTCAAAACAGAAATGTTAAAATAAAGGTTGATATCGGGAAGAAAATCTACAGTTTCTCCATTTAGCTAAATAGTTATTTTCAATATTTCTGAAACATTTCGAAAGTGAACGCGGGTTTCATAAATATTGAACCAATGAAAAGTCTTCTTAAGAAGAGCTTGTAAAAACTACTGGATCCATTGGAACTGTTCTTTATTCCATTTCATGAAAAGTAATGGTTTTGAACAGGTTTCCACCCGACCGCAACGATATCTTAAATGGTAGGCTACCGTGTTTGAATAATACTCTCAAAAGATGCAACCTAATTTTGACACTAGTGGATTGATCAGTGTTATTTCAAGATAACTTTCATTTCAAATATAGAAGGTTCATACACAGTAAAATCTGGAGTCTCAATTTAACTCTATATGGTCCCAGGTCCCCACTGCGTGCATTTTAACACATAGTTACATGAGCACCCTGGATTGTACTGTGTGGCTGCAGAATCAATTTATGCTACCATAACCTTTTCAGAGCGGGAGTGAAACGCCCTGACATGAAATAAAAAAAACATGTTATCAGCAAAAAACTAAGGAATGATTATTTTGATGGAAAAATACATTTTCAAACCCCATAATGTTTTTTAATGGACTTGCAGGATATGGGGTCATGAAAGTCACATACTAGGACAGAAATGGAATGTAAACCTTTCAATTCAAGTAAAGAAAAGTAAAATGCTTGAAATTAAGTTGATGAGGTTTTTGGAGCGGTGTGTGTAACACAGCAGCTCCGCTATAGGCAGTAATGTGTGTCTGTCCTCACTAGTACGAGTGTGTCTGTCCTCACTAGTACGAGTCTGTCCAGTCAAGTTTGAAGAGGATCTGCACATGCGCGATTTTACCACCCACACACACATACACACACACACACACACACACACACACACAACACACACACACACACACACACACACACACACACACACACACACACACACACACACACACACACACACACACACGTGCGCACAGCAGTTACACAACATTTCGGTACCTATCGAATTGAGTTCCCCTCCGCCCGGATGCATGGAGGCTGATGGGATACTGCAACATACTGCGTTATATAGATCTAAGACACATAATTCAGATATCTAGAACACATAGAATCTAAAACATAGACCTGGAACTGCTTAAATTCACCGCTCCACTTCGAACGAGGTTTGATTTTTTTAGCTGCAACAACAACAGGCCAGGGTCACATTACTGGATGGCCATTGTGTGGAATGTCAGGTTGACACTGCATTACGCCAAGGCACCTGCCTGCCCCCGGTGTGTGACTCCACTCCTTGAGACACATGGCTCGGCCTTTGTCGCAACCTGATAAATCAGGGCACATAATCAGTGTATAAATATGCATGAGTCCGGCTCAGAGGGCCCTTTGGAGGAGTAACTCTTCACAATGGCTTGGCACACAGGCAACGACGTGTCACAAATCTTGGTGAGAAGTGGCAAAGTTGAGAGGTATAAGGCACGGAAAGGAGGTGTGCGAGGCCTGAGCTCACATTTACTGTTTTAACATTTAGAGTACGTTTTAAAAAAAAAATCCTTTTTTCCTCTGTCCTCTATTTCAAAAGTGATATATGAGATGTCAAAACATGAGCAATTATGGAAAATCTTAAATTTGTGACCAATTTAGAGAAAGGGAATGAGATTGTCAGGCCCCCCCGAGATGAATGCGTTTTCGATTCGGCGTCTCTTAATGCCTGCAAGCTTCTTTCTCTCCTCTGTTAAAGCACCATTTCTCCTTGTACTAATTGAATGCCCCCCCCCTCCAGTTTCTCTACTCACACCATCATGTATTGCTCATCTATCATTGTTTGTTGGGAGCCAGTGTAGCGTCCTTTCCCCTGACTTTGAGAGAGCACTTCATCTTATTTGTTTGTTCCCTGACACGGGAATGATGCACTCGACCAGGCTGGCCATTTAGAAGCTGGGTAGTGTTCAAGAACGGACTACTTTATCATCGAACGCTAGCGAATGTGGTGTCTCGGCAAAGGAGCTATGCACAGAGGTCCTTTGTCATTTGAAAACTTAAACTATTTACCATTGGCATTTAATTTACTAAATAGAATAGCTTGGGGAGACAAAGCTATGGAAGCAGTGGCATGGACTTCCGATATATGAAGAACTCTAAATGTCAGGCTTTTCATTGCGGCACTCTGATTCACAGTACGATTTTTAATAAATGATTCCTTTGGCTCAGGGAGACGCTGCTAATGCAAATGGTGCAGAGACAACATCAGCTTTAAGACACCGAAGGGGACAGAAGCCTTCTAAGCCTGAAAGTTTAGAGCAGTCCTGTTTAGTTTTACAAAGTCACCCCTATAAGGATGCGAGCACACAGAGACCTCAAGGAAACCATCCTGATAACACACTGTAAATGCCATGAATATTTAGAGAGCGGCGACAGACAAGACCAGTATTTCAGAAAGTGGGTGGACCTCTTTGAGACCGCGAACGCCTCGCAAACCTCAGGTGGAGCGAGAGAATACGACTTCTCTGCATACGGGGTGACATTTATTGGCCGGCCATTCTCGTCCCATGCAGGAAGGAGCCTTCAGTTAAACTCATGCCGCTGTCTGGCCTAATCCGTTCACATGCAGACATCCTAGAATATCGCTCTTGCAGAAAACAAACTGCGCGTATTGATATCAGAGAGGACTAATGAGGAAAACCTTTCAAATGGCGGCCTTGTTTGTTTTCATAAAGCAGCAGCTCTTTTAATTGACTGCAGGTTACAGTTTCATAAGATGTCCAATAATCAAATGTACAATAGACATTACAATCACCCTGCAGAGCAGCATAATTAATACAAAAATAATCATTATGTTTCACAATTATGTAATCAATCTAATTATGAAACTTGAAGGCCTTAATCTGAACACCTTATTTGGTCAGCTGCTGCACCGTGGTCTTGTCTCCTCACCAACACACTCATTTTAAATATACCCCCTCCATATTCCCCCTTGAACACAATTCAAATCACAAAGACCATTACACAGCACCATTTGGCAAAAGACACTGAATGTCACCATCACCGATAAGCACAATAAGCAACAAAGACACTTTTTCACAGAAGATACTCATTACAGAATAAAAATAGCATACAGTCCTGTCCCAGCCAAATACTAAACTTTGAAGAATTATGTCCTAAAGCTGTTCATCCTATTAATGTTATAAACAAAGACTATCAAATTATCTGACCGGGTCTTTTATTTGGCTCACATTTAACTCATTATGCAAGTAACTCTTGAAACTCAAAGTTTGCGATTTTCCACGGTCAGAAAGTCAGAAAATAGGAGCAAAACATATATTTGATGTGATTGCAAGGCACAATCTTCCACACACATATATCTTGCCGTCTTTCTGAAATTATGATTGGTACCCTAGTAAGGCGTGAAAAAAAAGGAAATACCCCAGTAGCATAACACACACACACTGTCAATGTTATACTGTATTTCGCACATTAAGGTCCCCATTTCACTCTGGGCTGTAGCTTCAGGTTTCTTGCAAGGAACCAATTAATTCTGGCCTTTTCTCTCTCGCATTTCATTTGTCCTCTTTCCTCCATACTGTTTCACTGATGATATTCATTGTTCACAGTTTTTGGCGATGGTGCGTCGTATCCAAGCAGTTTGTTCTCTCCCCTCCGCTGGTTAAGCCTGGGTCCCCCGGGGAGAGGATGAGGAGGTGTTGGACACAGGTCTAATCAAAACCGCAGGGCAGATATTTTGCAGGATCTAACAGATTCATTCTCTGCAAGAAGAGCAACTCTGGGTGGAGGCAACGTGACCTCAGAGAAAACTATCTTGAGCACCAGACACTTGGACTTGCTTGGAGTGTTGGAGCTATAGCCAGGCAGCGACAGGAAGGAAAATGGACAAGACTCAAGGACAAGACACACTAATAAAGTCACAGAACATTGCTACTGGAGGATTTCAGCAGTGCAATGAAAGTTATGTGCTGATGACAGTCTAAAAACATTTTCTGTTGCTTTTAGAAAACTTTTATGTGATATAAATGGGTTATTCATATCACACAATTATGATTGGTTGATAGGTGTGGTATAATAACCATATACAGTGGCTATGAAGTCTAATGTCTTTGTATGGCACTACATCACACCATGGCAAATACAATGAAAAAAGTAAGATACTAACTCAGATGAACACACCGAGCTATTTTCATCCATGCCTTTACTATTTTGAAAAGCATATTAAAATAATTAAAATAGCCGATCTACATCGACACGTTGTGAGCTTGTGGATGAAAATACATTGAAATATTTAAAAAGGTAAAACATGGCAAAAGAGTTTAGGGATAAGTCATTGCTTCAAAACAGCAACCATCATCCCAATCCCAGAAAGGAGAAAAGTAACCCGGTTAAACGACTGGAGACCTGTAGCACTCACAACTATAATAAGCAAATGCTTTGAGAAACATGTTAGAGAGATGATCAACAACAAGTTGCCCTGCAATTTGCATACCGCCGAACATATACGTATATTGTAATTATATTGCTAAGGGGTTGATGGCCAACCGTGAACAACAGTAACGACCAACATACCATGGCTTGTTTTGCGAGTTATTGCTGAAATATACTATGGTTTACTGTAGCAGTAGTATACAGTAGTACCATATATTATGGTCACTAACAATGCTCCAGCCATACTGTATACCTCAGTGCAATAGCATGTTCCATGAATATTATGTGAAAACTCTTATTGCCAAAAGTATATCTTGCACTGGCACTTTGTGCCGAGGGCATGCAGATAATGGTTGTAAAGAGACAATATCTAATGCACAGGAATGCACATGTATTCATATACTGTATAGCATGCAGTATTCAGTTATAGAGGAGGAACATGTGTTTAGTGGTTAAACAACAAAATCTAGATTTCTCTGCATCAGTTAACAGATTTTGAATTCTCTCCCTGGCAGGGTCTTTCTTTGAAAATAATGAGATGGGCTTTGCATTTCAAATAAGTCATTCCAATTATAATTCATGTTGTGTTAATAAGAGCCTGATGCAGAATGTCTCCAACAATCTCTTCTAACCAGGGGTAAAAGTAGCTGAAGTTTAAAAAAAAATCACACCCGTGTGAACTGAGCGGTGGTCGTGGAGGCTGTGCAACAGCACTACTGGGTGGGTGCAGCGGGGTTAGTGTGCTTTACAATGCTGTAGTTTCTTCACACACTCTAATTTATTTGACCCTAAAACATTCAGTTTGTTAATAATAATAATAATACTTGACCACACATGCTGACCCACCCTTCTCCCCTGTGTGTGCGTGTGTGTGTGTGTGTGTGTGTGTGTGTGTGTGTGTGTGTGTGTGTGTGTGTGTGTGTGTGTGTGTGTGTGTGTGTGTGAGAACAACAGCGCCCCTGCCTTAACATGTGTGGTCAGAAAAGGTACTGCAGGCTTGAGGCTACATACACGGACGGACGGCCGGACGGCCGGACGGACGCATACACACACGGCCACGTATAGGAGACGGTGTGACTACCGCTCAATAATAAGGAACACTCAAATTGGAAATAGTTGAAATAACTAACTACAGTACATAGTCAAATCAATCACATAGTAAAACTCTTCCTGTGTTAAATTATCTATTTGAAACTTAGACTGTACAAATGGAACCAAATGGGCGGCCATTTCATTTCATTTGTACACTCTAGAGTTAAATTAACATTGCATGATGACTTGAGGGTGTGTACTGGTTTTCAATAAAGCACACATTTGCTTCAGAGCATCTGGTCACTAGGCCATCACTGTTGCATATTAGCAGGAGAAAGCACACAATTATTGTAGCTTGAGCTCTAGGCAATTGACACGATCTATGATATGTTATTAGTTTGAGACTTCTCATTACAGGAAGGCATTTCAATATCATCTCCGGAAAGATTTTTGCTGTATTCACACTAGTTAATGCATGCTGCCAACAGATCTCTAAGGATGCCGCTTTGCAGATTTAAACTCTGAATTTAGATTAAACAAATAGGACTACTCTGATTATCTAAATTACTGAGAAAGGTTTGAATTTATAATGTATTGTCCTTCATTACAGTGTAAAGTACAATGAAAGAGAAAAACATACATCTTCTTGCCTGATTCATTCAATGTATAATCCTGTACAGAAACAATTCTGTGGGGGAAAATGTATTCTGTTCTTCCTTTATGCATCACATTTGAAATGCAGTGGTAGACAATAAGCTTATCAACAGAGCACCTGTTGATAAGCAAGCCTTGCTTAGATTACCCTGCATATTGGCACATGGAGCAAAAGCAATAAATTAAAAAACAAAACAGAATGCAAGTCTAGGATTTATTTTCTTGTGTGTCAAAGTCGCATTCAATGTACAAACAAAATTGCATGCCTAATAGGCTTAACTGTAAAGAAGAGACACACACACACACAGCAGTGTCAACTGCTTTTGTCTTCATACAGTATAATAACAAACAGCAAATGACTCGAACTGATGTATCTGACATGGAACGTGGAACGTCAGCCAGCAGCACCTTATCTTTAGTTTTCCTTTACAGTAGCCTCTCTTATCCGAGCCAACATCAGCATGATGACACGCTTCATAGACCACCCTTTGAGAATGCCATTTCTAGAGGCAGAAGGTTTGTGTGATGCTGTTGTCACACCATAATACGATATGAAATGCTGCTTAATGTCTAATGTCACCGCACCACCAGTCCCCCTGCAGGCACACATCTCTTTGCCTTGTTTATCCTGTAACAGCCTTTTTTTACCACCACAGGAAAAACAAGATAGGTCAACAAATTCCAGTGGGTTGGGGGAATTCACCCTTTGTCAAGTCCCGCCCATTGTCCGGCCCCCCTTCACACCCATTGGTTGATGTGTCTTGGTGGGACATTCGGTGGGACACTCCATCCACTACCATTTTAATTCAGTTGCTTCGTATTGTTATTCTTTGTGTTCAATTCTAATTTCAAACTTGGTTTCAGTAAAATGGAGCTGCTCAGTGGCAGTATAGTGACTCAGCATGTTTTTAAATGTTTTTATTTCTCCACAAATTATGTTTTAGCAAATTCAACATAAAAAAGGCGGAACCAGGGCGGGACAAGGCTGATAGAGCCTGCTGGTTGGTCAGTCAGGGACCAACCAGAAGGCTAACAAAGGGTGTACGTTCGGATGTGTGAAGGGACTCTGTGAAGAATCAAGTGTTGATATAACAAGCTCTCTTTAACAGTGTGTGGGGAAGATAATACATGAATCAATATGATGATACCCAAGTTATCTCTGACTAATGAATTATGGGGTGCATAGACTCTTTTCACTGCAGACATTTCGACCGGCTGAAGGTAATAACATTAAGTGCGGGTGTGTTTCATTTAGCCGTTACTGTACCAGCATGGACAGGACAGCTCCAGTGCATTATAACTTTATTCTGGCACACATACTGTACCTAAATGAAGCACATTAGCACTGTTACCTTCAGCTGCGTTTATGTGTCAATATACAATTTTAAGCATTTAACAGCTGCTCTTATCCAGAGCAACTTAATGTACAAAGTACAAGATCAGAGCAAATACCATGAACCATGTTCAACTAAACACAGGGTAAATGGTCAAGTAAATAGAGTGCAAAGAAAAGTGCAAAAAGGAAACCAAGACACCAGGTAAACATAAAACCTACAATTATTTTGTCTAAATAAAGTAATATCCAAATAACACATTTTCTTTTCCAGGGGGGCATAACATAGTGAGTAAAGGGCCACACGTCGTATTTTTTTATTGAAACTCATAGTGAATTATGTTAAAACTGTATGAATTTGATAGACACAACAGACTAGGCCTACTTTACAATGTGGTCAACTATTTTTGTTACAGCTGTACTGTATCACTCACTTTATCAAACATTTCCCTATTTTGCATGCCATCGTATGTGCTATGACTAATCTTATTGGGCATTTCCTATTTTGAAAAACAAACCAAAATATATTTGCATAGTATAACTATCATCTATCAAAATAGGCAACAAGATATGACGCAAGGAATGAGGGGTGCTAGCGGGGTGAGGTGGAGTTTTCAGACTGCAGCAGAAAACGGGGAGTGAGTCTGCAGTCCTGACTGATCTGGGAGGTCATTCCACCACTTCAGAGGCAGGAGGGAGAAGAGTCTATAGGGTATTGCCAGGGTATCAGAGAGAAGGGAGGGACAGGAGTCTTATAACTGATTTAAGTGTGTGGGAAGGGGTGTCAAATGGCTTCTGTGAAAAGGCTCCATTCAATGACAAACCATAGAGAGTGTTTTAACAAGAAAAACAAACCAAACTTGAAGGACAACATGAACAAAAACATTTCTCTTGTGCGGCTTTCAGATTCAAATTACCTTCAAATCCAGCACCCACTTGAGTAAAAACAAATATTTAGTTATAAAGCTAAAAGTGCTTAATTGAATGAGGAAAGAAGAAGGATATTGTGGATGTGCTAATTGTAATTCACGATTTCATGCAAACGTGTGTTTCTGGTTCCGGATTCATTTGCATGTTTCAAGTGATTTTACACTATTTTAAAACAATTACAAAACATGCAAAACAGGCTACAAGTAATAATATTAAAATAAAATGTATAAAATAAACGTTTATATCAATTTATATAACCTCCAAACCCCGCATCCACTCCCAAATCCTCACAATAATCCATCCATGTAGCCTACATTCAAATTCATATTATTCACAAGTCTTTCACCTTGCCTATTCTATCACTGACCTCCCTCATCCACCTCATCGCCGAAGTCAGGTCACACAGTTAAATAATGTTAATTACATATGCCATTACGGAAAGGTGAATTCTGATAAATAATAAGCTATGGTACAGGTTAAATAAACAATCATATCTATTTCATAAATATAATACAACTGCAAGGAAAGAAACACATCATAGTGATAAATAGATGAATAAAAACATAATAATAATGCTGATCATGCGGTTTGTAATAATAATAAAAGGTCAAGTCTCGTGCTAGTTTGCATACTGATGGATTTGTCATTTGCATTTGTTTGAGGGGAAAGGGGTCCAAAGTTCTAAAAACGATTTGGAAAAAGGTTTGAAAGTTTGAATACCATAGTGTTTGCAGTGACCAAATGTAGTTGAACTGATGATGTATTATTTTCAATGGAATTGTAAAATGAAATGGACAGTTTCTGGGGACTTCATAATCATAATTTTGAGTGCCCTCACAAATGTTACCACACTGCATGGTAATATTCCAAATGTTGCAACTATACTGGAGTTCTGATTAACATGTCTTATCTCATTTAACAGAAGGATGGAATAAAAAGCAAGTAACTCGGTAGTCAATATAACAAATTTGATTTGTCTGTCAGTAGTAGATGAAAAAAGTTAATAAAGAGAAAACATTTTCATCCACAGTGGCAACAAATGAGTTTAGCAACAAACCATGCGTTTAATCTTGACCCACATCACCATGTAAGCACCAGTCATGCGAAGAAAGAAAATCGTACAAAAAAAGGAAAATGTGATAATGCTTTTTCTATCTTTCCATTTTATGCTAAATGGAATATTATTTCATATTTCCAGAGGACTCCACACCTGCTAGACACAATTTCACATTTTCAACTTTACAACTGCAAGCACTGACCAATACACATTGTATCATTGCTCTGAACAATTTATGTCTTTGTTGCCTACATTACAACAATTTAGATTAAGGGCCTGATATACTTTGTTGTGTGCAGTGTTGTTCAGTAGAAGCATGTTTCTGCAACAAAGACTACAATTTGTGGGGGATTTGGTGCCCCCTATGGATCTGTAGCATTGTTTAGAGGCCCTAAATTATGTTATTCAAATTTGGGGGCAATCACCTTGCCCACGACAGACCCAGATGGAGAGACCTGGTTGCCATGGTTGGCTCTACGCGCCTTGAAGTGCAAGAGTACTAAGTAAGTAAGTAAGTACTACCGCAAACTTTTTAATTAGGTCGAGACAGTTTACAAGTCTACTCCAGAATAATTCTCTCTCTCTCTCTCT
The DNA here is from genome assembly GCF_963921795.1 of Nannobrachium achirus. Lineage (NCBI taxonomy): Eukaryota > Metazoa > Chordata > Actinopteri > Myctophiformes > Myctophidae > Nannobrachium > Nannobrachium achirus. Next base: position 39,952,281 of record NC_137811.1, on the reverse strand, counting down.
CTCTCTCTCTCTCTCTCTCTCTCTCTCTCTCTCTCTCACACACACACACACACACACACACACACACACACACACACACACACACACACACACACACACACACACACACACACACACACACACACACACACACACACACACACACACATGACGTAGCTTCCTTGCATGTGATGAAATTGGCAGTGGTCATCTTTGCTGGCGACGATGCCACTGCTGATGACTGTGTGAAGTCCTATTCTGGACCCACATATCCTGCCACCATCAGTCATGTGAGGCCTGCATCAGGAGGCTGAGGTATACTGTAGCTGGGACACCGTGGAGGTGTCTTTGCTGACGCCGCACTGTCCTCTGTTGAGTACGCTTCTCCTCGAGGTGTGTGACCCCATCATGGCATAAAGAGCGCCATAGTGTCCGATTTGCTGTGGCTGACTCTATTGTAAATATATAGGCTCCTACCGCAAACTTTTAAATTACAGTAGGTCCAGTTTACAAGTCTAGCTCCAGAATCATTCTCTCTCTCACATGCACCCACGCACGCACGCACGCACGCAAGCACATACACACATACACCCTTCGGCTTGGTGGACATAATATGGGTTATTGTTAATGTCCATGTTGTTCCTATCCACAACTTTCCCACGTCCTGTTGTGCATTGTGCAGAAGTTGTGCGGCAGTTTCCGGCGTCGCAGCCGAGAATGATCTACAAGCTCACAACGGTTGCATCTGCGACGCGAGCTTGTATGTCTGCTGTTCTCCGGAAGTGTCCCACAGATAATGTAAGATAATGTAAGGCCTTGGCCAGACGGAGCTGGATATTTGATATAACCCGGTTTTTCAGATATCCACATAGAAAAATATCTAGATCCACACGACAAAGATATCTAGGTCTAAAATAATCTGAGTCCCCAGACCTCCACTAGGGGGACAAGCACACACACAGTAAAGTCTTCAGAGATATCTGTCCGGGTGTCTACACGGATCCAGTGAATCGGATATTTTTCAATGTCTCCACTTATTTATCCGGTTTAAAAAATATCCAGCTTTGCGGCCAAAATATCCAGCTTTGTGTGGGTGCAAGCCCCAAACGCACAAAAAAATGTCTAGCAAATGTCTAGCTTCAGAAATATCCAGCTCTGTGTAGCCGGCACCTAAATTCTCGCGGAAACAGGTGGATAGTACTTCAGTTGACTTTTAGCACTAGGCAGATTGGATGGTTCTCTTTCACAGACTCTGCAGTAGACTGCTGCCTAAAAAAAGTCCAGTCATGTCTTCACCTTTTTCTGGTTGACATTTTTGCAAGCTGATAGAAAACAAAAGGTCATGTTATACAGTACATACTGTATAAATTAAGATAAATAGCTCCACATCAAGCCCATTTTAGTAATCTATGACATAAAACCAAAATATTATGTTGTAACTGAAGCTATTAAGTATCATGATCATTGCCATTCTTATTGCTCATCCCTATGGGATAATAAGGTCGACTTTAAATCTTTTCCAACCAAGTGACAATGAACAATAAAACAATGAAATCCTTATTTGTGCAAATGACTACTCGTGTTACAGTGTGTGCGCGTGTGGGGGCCACGTGATACAATGACGCTTAATTCTGTGACACATCAGTATAAATCAGGCTTGACAATCAAGTCCAGAAGGACCTGATTATATGGACCTCACCCAGATTTTTCATAACCAGCTCATTGATCTGATCTTCACAAGCCTCTTTCAACTTCATCAGTGCCACCCCACGTATGCTGGTCACGTGGTATCTTGGCTGCTTCTTTGTAGTAGCCTACTAGAGCCTAAAAGATAGGAGCTTCATAAGCTCCTCATGCATATTCCCCTGAGCTGCAGCAGGCTACTAGCAGAATCATTTCTGACATTCTAAAAATTCATTAAAGTCAGCAAAGACCAACTGATATGCTGACTTGAGGCACATACTGTACTGTACATGAACTAACTAGGGGTGAAATAATTAGTCAGAAAATGTACTTAATAATAAAAAAAAGATTGAAAATCGATTTTGATGATCATGTATCATTTTTAATACCTCTAAAGCTAAGTTTGATCACTGATGAGCTGACAATGGTGATAGTACCAAAACAAAGTTGATAATGAAAGAGTGAGCACAGGTCTCTTTAAACATTGATTGGATAGAATATAGACATGTGCAACGACTTCCGTGCCTGCCTTTCTATTGCAAACGTTTCTTTGTTAACAAAAGATACTGGTGGTTTCATACTGTACTGTATGCTCCCTGTATAAAGATGCACAGTGCCTCGGTGCCTGCCATGCACAGATGAGAATGACAGCATGTGCACATTGCCTTCAGAGCAGTTTTGTGAATTCCAGTCACAGCTAAAGGCACAGGAGAGTGTTGTTTGAAGTAAGGTGCTACAAATATCAGCACAGCTGATACTCCTGAGAGGAAAAGGGTAGATGACAGCATCTGCATTCATTAGCACAACAGAGAGAGCATGCACCAAGTACTACAGCACATACGTTACAGTTGGGTCCTTTAATAATAATTCATTATACATTAACTCTTACATTAAGCATAATCATTGCCAGACCCATGAAATGGGTAGGCCTACATAAGCAAATGTCGGTCTGTCTGTCCGGGTTTTCTATATAAAGGGTATATATGATGATGACATGCCTACAAAAGGCATGATGTCATAAATGATGATGACAGACAGGGGGTCTGGCACAACCAGGTTGACCTGGTCTAGTTTTAAATATACTACCTACCGTATATCTGATGAAAAAGAATAGGAACTATCAAAGAAATCTAAATCTATTGCAATACAAATAGGAAATCATATTCATATCATACATGTATGTACCGGTATGTATCTGGAAATAAATCAGCACAAATGTACGTTTCTCATAATCGAGATATGTGTTACAGTATCTGTTAGTGCAGACAGAATGGAGCATTTACAGGCAGAAGCAATGAAATACTTTGCAATATTATATGTAGGCCTACATTATGGCATGCACTGTATATGCACTCTGTAAAAACCATGGGCTCAAGCCAGGGCTAATCATATTGTAATGCTGTGTAAGTTCCTGCTTGTGTTGTTGCATGCAGTGGTTTTATGGAGGGAGGTGTGTACACCGTTGTGGGTAATTGACTGAGAAGCTGTTCTAGGGGGAATAAGGGTGGGGTGGGGAGGTCTAAGTTACTACTGTACATTATGAGTCTTGAGTCTTGAGGGGAGAGAGGCAGGACGAGTTTTATTGAATGCCAGCTTACGGTCAACACAAGTTCATTGTGCCAGGGGGTTAGCCACCCTGTTCAATTGTTTTCCATGGCCGCCTCAACCTCTTGGGTTAGCTGTGGCAAGGGAATAGAGCTGTTGTTCCTCCTCCATCAACCTATAGCTATACCACAGTATAATAGAACCTTAGCCATGATCTTCATCTAAATACAACCGAGGCCATTTCAAATTCACTTCCTGTTTTTAATTTTCAGTTTAATTATATTTAGGCTACATTTATTGTTATTGTTAATATTATCCTTATAGGTTACGCAAAAAGCAAGAATCAAATATAGTGCCCCTGCTGCCATAAGAACAGTAAATTAAAACAAGCAATAAAAACAAAGCAATAAATATAGATATTTCAAAGGCTCATCATGCTTGAGAACCAATAATACAAGGTTAAAACAACACAGCGAAATGCAGAGCGTTCATTTAATTGTGTGAGTGTCAAATGAACTCTCAGGTTTTTTTATTGCCTATGCCCCATGGTGTATGATGAATATTGGTTTCTGTGTTGGCTGTGCAAATTGAATTTCCTTCTGGATATCAAATACCATGTTATTACACGGTACAGTATGTGTAAACTGTATTCGCAATCAGAGAAAACAGCCGACCTACAAGCATGCAAGGCGTTGTGTGCTTATAGATCAGCTATTCTCACTAGTTTAAATCATTTTAAAAAAGATAAATACAAAATGAACGGTTTTGGACATAAAAGGTTTCCACCTGACAACAACGATGTACAGTACTAGAAAGCCCCATCAAACCATAACCATCCTCCTGGCCTGCATAAAGAGGCTCTGAAATGACCAGGCAGAGAGCTGTGGGAGACAGTGGCTGTCTCTCTCCAGCATTCTGCAAAGCCTGTACATTGTGTGGGGTCTCATAATGATATGTCTGTGCTGCTGCATCTACTTTTCTATATACTGCAGCGTTAAGACAAATTAAAAATAGAAAGATCCAGAAATGTGGTAAACCACGCACACACAACACCTATAGAGATTGTCCTCGTTTGCTTGTCATAATACATTGGTTCTCCCCACCAAAATACCCTTTTTTTGTGTGGTGTTATTTTCAATTTCAGCTGCATCCCATTCTCAACCTGATGATCTGCCTCCCTCCCAATGCCTGTAGGAGCATCGATGGGGGAAGAGATGACCTTGATGGTGGAAAGGAACAAGACAGGAGGGAGGGGGGGAGTGAGCAATTGACGCCAGCCCTTCACAGTGGTCTGCCAGGCTATTATCAATACCACTGAACTCCAGCATAGGAGGCAGAAGCGAGGGGAGGGGACAAAGGCAATGACAGAATAACAAGACAGAAGAAGAGAAGAAAGTTAATGGTAGGTGAGGGTGTGTGTGGGGCCGGGGTGGGGGGCCTCCGGGTGATGAGGCCCTGGGTCATGCTGTGTTGTTTGTCCCCCTTGCTGGCTGTCAGCCCTGCAGTAATGAAGTTAAATGAGGGCAGAGGCACGATGGACAGATCTGGGGAAGGGTGATCACAGGTGGGGGGAAGAAAAGAGAGCAAGGAAGAAAGGTTCCGCCAGGTGATTGACAGAGGGGGGAGATGGAGGGCTCGCTCAGTCAATCATTAACTCCTTTTCCAAAACACCTCCACAATTCTCTATGCCGGTGCTCCCATCGCTGACCTGACAAGGGGGGCCTCTTTTCTCGTGCCTGCATGTGTCATTGCGCTGAAAGGAAAAGTCACCTTCTCCTGTCGTTTAATGGAATCCTTTAACAATGGGGAGATCTGGGAGTCACAAAAGAGGCCTCCCTATTCATTCTTTAATGGCGACAAGTCTTGGATGCAGCAAAAGGAGCCAGGTGGGCTCAAAGTCAGGGCATGACTTTGAGATCACTGCTTAATTTATTCATACACGGAGAGACAAGGAGATAAGGGTTCAAAGTGAGCGATAAAAAGAAAATCTTTGTGAGAATCAATGCTTGATCAGTGGATATGCTTTGAAGTCGTTTTACTTTTACTCATGCAAATGTTAAAATAAGACATTTTTGTGTCAAAGAGTTTTGAATATAATTCTGCAGTAAATCTCATTCTGTATAGTGAAGCATATTTCCTAGCTCCCCCCCTGTGAACGAAATGTACACCTGATGACGCAAAAACAACGAAATTGGTATCATAGGGCATACACAGAAGACATAGGGCATTTTTCCCACACAGTGTGCACTGTGCATATCTTAGCCACACCAACTCAAAACGGCCAAAGACTGTTTTTGTCCGGCTATTCCCAACATTCGGTTACAGAAATATATACTGCATGCTATGCTGAACGTAATCCACTTAGTGTTATCTTTTCAAAATGCATATTTACCGTACAGTTTGTGTTTGTATGCTTATTTCGCAATACCTATTGCGCAATCCTCTGTAGAGCCAATGTGTCATTATCATCATCAAAGTCTCAGGTTACAAGAGGGAAGGGGGGGGGGGGGTCAGCTGCACAGGGGGAGAGAGAGAGAGGAGAGAGAGAGAGAGAGAGAGAGAGAGAGAGAGATACAGTACAGTACAGTACAGTAAGGTACGGTACAGTAAGGTACAGTAGAGTACAGTACAGTAAGATACAGTAGATTACAGTACAGTAAGATACAGTAGATTACAGTACAGTAAAATACAGTAGCTTACAGTACAGTAAGATACAGTACAGCAAGGTACAGTAGAGTACAGCAAAGTACAGTACAATACGGTACAGCAAAGTATAGTAGAGTACAGCAAAGTACAGTACAAGTACAGCAAAGTACAGTACAATACGGTACAGTCATGTACAGTAGAGTACAGCAAAGTACAGTAATGTAAAGTAGAGTACAATAGAGTACAGCAAAGTACAGTAAGGTAAAGTAGAGTACAGTTGAGTACATTAAAGTACAGTACAGTAAGGTACAGTAGAGTACATTAAAGTACAGTACAGTAAGGTATAGTAAGGTACAGTAGAGTACATTAAAGTACAGTACAGTAAGGTACAGTAGAGTACAGTAAAGTACAGTACAGTAAGTGGATGGATGGCCCAACATTCGGTCGTGTTAGAAGTCACCATTATTACAGAAATATATACTGCATGCTATGCTGAACGTAATCCACTTAGTGTCATCTTTTCAAAATGCATATTTACCGTACAGTTTGTGTTTATATGCTTATTTCGCAATACCTATTGCGCAATCCTCTGTAGAGCCAATGTGTCATTATCATCATCAAAGTCTCAGGTTACAAGAGGGAAGGGGGGGGGGGGGTCAGCTGCACAGGGAGAGAGAGAGAGAGAGAGAGAGAGAGAGAGAGAGAGAGAGAGAGATACAGTACAGTACAGTACAGTACAGTAAGGTACGGTACAGTAAGGTACAGTAGAGTACAGTACAGTAAGATACAGTAGATCAGTGCAGTAAAATACAGTAGATTACAGTACAGTAAAATACAGTAGCTTACAGTACAGTAAGATACAGTACAGCAAGGTACAGTAGAGTACAGCAAAGTACAGTACAATACGGTACAGCAAAGTATAGTAGAGTACAGCAAAGTACAGTACAAGTACAGCAAAGTACAGTACAATACGGTACAGTCATGTACAGTAGAGTACAGTAAAGTACAGTACAGTAAGTGGATGGATGGCCCAACATTCGGTCGTGTTAGAAGTCACCATTATTACAGAAATATATACTGCATGCTATGCTGAACGTAATCCACTTAGTGTCATCTTTTCAAAATGCATATTTACCGTACAGTTTGTGTTTATATGCTTATTTCGCAATACCTATTGCGCAAACCTCTGTAGAGCCAATGTGTCATTATCATCATCAAAGTCTCAGGTTACAAGAGGGAAGGGTGGGGGGGGGTCAGCTCCACAGGGAGAGAGAGAGAGAGAGAGAGAGAGAGAGAGAGAGAGAGAGAGAGAGAGAGAGAGAGAGATACAGTACAGTACAGTACAGTAAGGTACTGTACAATACGGTACAGTCATGTACAGTAGAGTACAGCAAAGTACAGTAATGTAAAGTAGAGTACAATAGAGTACAGCAAAGTACAGTAAGGTAAAGTAGAGTACAGTTGAGTACATTAAAGTACAGTACAGTAAGGTACAGTAGAGTACATTAAAGTACAGTACAGTAAGGTATAGTAAGGTACAGTAGAGTACATTAAAGTACAGTACAGTAAGGTACAGTAGAGTACAGTAAAGTACAGTACAGTAAGTGGATGGATGGATGAATGTGGATGGATGGATGGATGGATGGATGGATGGATGGATGGCTGTGGATGGATGGATGGATGGATGGATGGATGGATGGATGGATGGATGTGGATGGATGGATGGATGGATGGATGGATGGATGGATGCATGGATGCATGGATGCATGTATGGATGGATGGATGGATGGATGGATGGATGGATGGATGGATGGATGTGGACGGATGGATGGATGTGGATGGATGGATGGATGTGGATGGATGGATGGATGGATGGATGGATGTGGATGGATGGATGGATGGATGTGGATGGATGGATGGATGTGGATGGATGGATGGATGGATGGATGGATGGATGTGGATGGATGGATGGATGGATGTGGATGGATGGATGGATGGATGGATGGATGGATGGATGTGGATGGGTGGATGGGTGGATGGATTGTGGATGGATGGATGGATGGATGTGGATGGATGGATGGATGTGGATGGATGGATGGATGGATGGATGTGGATGGATGGATGGATGGATGGATGGATGGATGGATGGATGGATGGATGGATGTGGATGGATGGATGGATGTGGATGGATGGATGTGGATGGATGGATGTGGATGGATGGATGGATGGATGGATGTGGATGGATGGATGCATGGATGGATGGATGGATGTGGATGGATGCATGTATGTGATGGATGGATGGGTGGATGCATGGATGGATGGATGGATATGGATGTGGATGGATGGATGGATGTGGATGGATGGATGAATGGATGGATGGATGTGGATGGATGGATGGATGTGGATGGATGGATGGATGGATGGATGGATGTGGATGGATGTGGATGGATGGATGGATGTGGATGGATGCGTGGATGGATGGATGGATGTGGATGGATGGATGTGGATGGATGGATGTCGATGAATGGATGTGGATGGATGGATGTGGATAGATGTATGGATGGATATGGATGGATGGATGTGGATGGATGGATGGATGGATGTGGATGGATGGATGGATGTGGATGGATGGATGCATGGATGGATGGATGGATGGATGGATGGATGTGGATGGATGCATGTATGTGGATGGATGGATGCATGGATGGATGTGGATGGATGCATGTATGTGGATGGATGGATGCAAGGATGGATGGATGGATGGATGTGGATGGATAGATGGATGTGGATGGATGGATGGATGGATGGATGGATGGATGGATGGATGGATGGATGTGGATGGATGGATGGATGGATGGATGGATGGATGGATGGATTGGATGCGTGGATGGATGGATGTGGATGGATGGATGGATGGATGGATGGATGGATGGATATGGATGGATGGATGGATGGATGGATGGATGTGGGTGGATCACTGCTGCAACGTAGCTGTGAGCGCCTGCGAAGCAGGCGCAATCTCTAGATGTGAGCGGCCCGAAGGGCCGCGAACCTCTAGTATCCTCAATTCAGAACACTGCGATTTAGGTTAAAAATAACAACTAAAGACCCCGATACACTGCTTTGAGCTAACAAATGTCAGCCTCATATATGCTGCTGCACCCTGGACATGAAAGAAAAGTTCTCTCTCTTGTCCAACTCGGCTGTAGAGATCAGGAGGTCTGGTGGCCTTCTGTGGCAACATGAGGTACACAACATCAGGGGTGAGATGGGGCCAACAAGTGGAGAGCGAACACGACACGACACTGAAGGCTATTTTTGTCTAAGGACTGTCAGTCGAACAAATCACAGCATATAAATGAATCCTGATTTAACCCGTCTGCACATATAGCAAGAATGCGCTCAGTCTGGCTTTAAAAGGCTTTTCTTTACTTTGGTAACATCATTATTCCTGTACTATTATTCCTGTATGTGAGGAAGGTCACATTTTTTGTCAACAGTGTTTCATTTATCTGACTGTGACTCAGAGACAGATTGTACACATTGCATTGTGTTAAGAAAACATCAAGCAGTGGTAAGTGTAAGTGGATGACAAGAAGCTGAAGGACAAGTTCATTCAACACCATTGGTAAATGGTGCATTTATATAGCGCCTTTATCCAAGGTGCTTTACAATGAAAGTGCATTACATTCACCCATTCACAAACACATTCATACACCGATGGCGGAGGAAACAATTAGGGGTTCAGCGTCATGCTCAAGGACACTTCGACACTAACTCTGAGGGAGCTCGGGATCGAACTGGGAACCTTTCGTTTCCAAAGCGGCCACTCTACCCCTGAGCCACTGCCGCCCCATTGTCCCAGCAAGGCTTGATACAAAGCCCAAAGACCTAGAGCTGCACCCAAACATGTGCGATTAGATCCTAGCCTTCCTGTCGGACCGCCACCAGGTTGTGAGAATGGGCAACACAAAATCACATCTGACCACCTGAGCCCTCAGCACTGGTATAGAAAGAAACTGCACCACCCACTAACAGAAAAACCTTCTGCAGTTGGTACTGTCGGCTGGGAGGATTCCCTCCAGGAACTGTACAAGAAGAGGTGTGTCGTCAAAGCTCAGTACATCATCAAGGACAGGCACCACCCCAGCCACAAACCACTCATACCCAAACATGGCCTACAACATGGGTTTTCAAACTTCTTTGACTCAGGTGATATTGATGAATTCCAAATGTTATTCTGCGGCACCCCTGGACTGGCATCACACAACCCTAGGGTGCCGCGGCACCCACTCTGGGAAACGCTGCCCTACAATGACCGCAGCCTGGCAAGGGAGCCCACTGGCACTGAAGTATCAAGGGCAAGACCACCAGGTTTCTGCACAGCTTCCACCCGACTACCATCAGACTGTTGAACAAGGCCTGACCACCGGCAGTCATCAGGCTGGCCGTAGACTTTACTTTTCCTTGTGGATTTTACCTGTGGAAGTTACCGCTTTACAGTATGTGAGCCTGTCACCGGGCTGGACATGGACTTTAAGTTTCCTGTGGATCTACCATTTGGATGTTTAAAGTTACAGCCCTTTGTGGGTTGAACCTGACAATATGTTGATACTCTGTTTGCACTTGATCTCGAGTGAAATGTGCTGATACTGTACTCTTTCGCACCTTAATGTCTATTCTCATGTACTTTACAGTACATACCCGCTGCTATCTACCAAAGAGCACCTTTGTGTCTAACATTATGAACCTTATGTCTAACTGTGTGTACAATGTACATACAGTACTGTACCATCTGGATTATGAGTTTTTTTATGTAGATAGCTTAGATTTTTGCCTATCCTCAACATGTTTGTCTTTGCTGTTTGAATAAATCTTTCACAAAAACAAACTTCACCCACTTCTTTACACCTGCAAACCTGTGATGTTACGATAAAGTTGATTCTGATTCTGGGCATGATTCGTTTCATTTTGAGATTGTTTATTCATGCTTCTACCAAAACCTCTATAAATACAGGCATTATTATTCATAATTCAGCCATTCATCACAAAAGCGATTTGCCTACTTCCTGAGGAAGCCAGCCATTTTTTTGCCAGAAAGTAGAAAAAGACTGTGGACATCAATCATTAATGTCAAGGAAGCATTTCTAAAAAGCAGCCAAAAGGACGTTAGGGGTTCTAATCCACCGTAGTGCAATAGACTTGCTGAACATACAAACAAAATTGCCCATATTCGTCGAGAGAAGCCGGGTGATCTTTGTCACTGATATACTGTACAGTATGTCCTGATTCCTGAATAAAGTCTGAATAGGCCGAAACGTTTATGACGCAATAAAAACACAGCAGAGCTTTTTCAGCACCACCGGTGTCAGACTGAGATTCTGTTCCTTTCTTGATCTTTGTCACTGCACCTACAGTACTCCTACGGGCTGGTGGGAGTGGGAGGAATTAATTGGCATAACGACTAAATTGGGAAAAGTATAAAAATGTAAAATAATTATTGGGTACTCTAAATGTAGGCTATATATTTCTAAAACAGCCAAAGATGCCACATTGCCCAGCTACTGTAAATATTTTGATTACCATCCCATGCCTCAAGTTCACAGTTTTCTTTCAAAGGAGGCAACTCTTTCGTTTAGCTCAGTTAATTAAATTCCTAATTGCATTTTAATTGAGAGCAAGGTCCTATTTGCAACAACAACGAGGGGAAAGGGCTCCTCAAAGGCCTTCAAATGGCAGACGGACAATATAAACTAAATTAGGCATCAAAACAAAACAATGCAAGTCCACATCGAAATGCCCATCTCATGCATATTTTTAAGAAACAATAATTTGCAATTTGAGTTATTTCTCTTTGTTTGTCACATTGATTGTTCTAAGGTACTCCAACTAGTTCTGGTGAGAGGTCACACATCACTTCCATTCACATTATTGCTATTATCATTTCATTATGGCTGTTTATTGGAAAATAATATTGCATGATAGCTGTCCAAAATAGTTAATTAAGTAAATTAATGACAAAAGACCCATATAAATAAATAAAACACATAAATTAGCATACTGTAATTGAATGTCACTCTTGGTTATTCTTCTCTTTGAACTGATGGATGGATACTATTACACACCATTGGCTGTGATGAAAAAAGGCAACTCCTAGTCCTAATACACACAGACGCACAATGTACACACATGTACAGACGCATACAGTACATGCGCAGAAGTCCACATACACCCTCTCCCATACACTAATCATCAACATAGATTCATTTACAGTATTGACAATGACAGTCTCAATATAACATTATGGCAAATTTGTAATTTGGCCTTTGTCTAATGTGTTGATCAGACTCTCAGAGTCAATCACTTCAGCCCACTTTCAGTCAACAAACTGGCAATCATTCAACGAAACAGCCACATAATATCTTAATGTAATAACGTGCAATGTAACATTTACTGCTCAAATAACAATGACACCCTGAACTTTTCAGTTTTATGGCGTGGACATTTGTGGCATATCAGGACGACCGTCATTGAAAATGCCATGCCATAGACGCATGAGTACTAAAAAGATGTAATTCTCCTGCCTGGTGTTGAAGCACCCTTCTCAGAACATTAATATCACGGGAGAAAATCACACTACACATTGTTTTGGCACCAGCTCCATCATGACTGCTGGTGCCTGGTCCAGAGACAGATTTAAGAGACAAAAGGCCGGCAGGAGGGCTGCGAGAGAAGGGCTCTTTGCAAGGGCCTAATGAGGATACGGGAAAAAAATATGGGGCCTTTTCTTACCCTCTTTAGCTCCTTGAGATGTCTGGGCAGGAGCGATAAAGAGAAGGAAAAATGGAGTTCTTTATGGAGGTGACTATAGCAGAGAGATGGACGCTTCCCGAAATAAGAAAGAAAGTTTAGAGGCGCTGTCAAGCAGTCTGATGGACAACGTGTACATCTCCGGTCAGTCAATCCATCGCTGTTATATTAGTTCAAGGAGCTGTTCTACACTTGGGTGCATAGCTGCAGCTTCATTTTCACACAGTGACTTATACTTGCCTTTGATCTTCCCTGGCTTCCTTGTTCGGCTGTCCTCATTCTTTTTGTTACAAAGTTAATATTCTAAATTATAACCTACATTAAATCGACTATAGTCACCAACTACAGTAATTGCACATGTATTGAACTGGGAGGGATTGGCACAGCAGCATGGTAATGTGCACTTACTTCCACGGTGCACAGTGACACACGGTACAAGGGCAATAGGACATCACATAACAGTGACAGGAAGTCAATCAACGAAGTCTCCATGGTGTGAGTAATCAATAGAGGGGAAAAAAGTCATTTTGGGGGTGAGCTACTCCTTTAAGGGAGGGTGGGCTGACCGGCCGGCTGCCAGACTTCTGACGTCACTCATGTCACTACGTGGTCATGTTACCATGACTGAGCCATAACCATATAAGGAGTTCCCAAATGCAGCAACTCCTCCCAATAGCCAATATTACCAGAGTAAACACCTTGTTTACACTGTATATATACAGCAGTGGTTCTCAAACTTCATGTCAAGGACCCCCAAATTAATAGCATGCATACCATTCCTAGTATTTGTGCCGCTCTGAGCGTGTTACTTTTATTATTTATAGCGGTCTGATTTTTCTGCTTCACAATGATTGGTCGGTGTGTTCTTTTTTAAACCCATGTTTGATCTTCCCATTGCTTTGAAGACGAGAGATGTGCTGCTAGCCACTTTACCATTTCCAAATGCTGACATGTAAACCTGCTTACTAATGGTTTGCTTGGGACTATGATTTCAACTGAACCGAGAGCATAATGGAGACTGTACATGCTGTGTAAGATAATTATTCTGTAGCTCTCTAATAGCATGAAATTTGATTAAGACTCTCGGCTTGTAGATGCATCCCATCGATGTTAACATTTTCAATCTATGAGAGTCTTGGGGTTCAACCCGCACACTGTTGTGAACATGCACAATTGCTAAATATAAGATGCTTGCTTACTTTTGTGCCCAAATGTCAGCTAGGTTCACGGAATCTTTGCAAAATGTATTAGTCCAAATTTTTCAATAATAGTGTTTTAATCCTTTCTGTGGCCGAACGCCATTTTTTCCCCCCAAGTTTACTTCCTGTTTACAGGAGTGTAATTCTGGCTTTCACCGGATGCGCTCCTCACTGACGCCCACTGGGAATATCCAACGGAATCAAAATACATTTGGGGCACGAGGGTAAAGGCCTTTCCATACTCTCTCCGAAAGTCTGGTTCAACTAATGACGTTACTCGGAACTTCTGAAAAGCATTACCCCGAATTAGAGCTCGGAAAGCTGCACGTCGGAAAGTCTGAACTCTCTGACAAAAAGTTCGGTTTCAGAGAGAGTATGGACTGGCCTTGCAATTGTGCATGTTCGGAGCCTTGCGGTCTCCGCTGGTGACATTCAAGGGCAGCATGCGGGTTGAACCCTAAACCCTTAAAGCAAAGATTTGTAACTCAAATCTTTGCGTCTAGGGAGGTCCATGGAACAACATATTTTGAGATGGGGGTCCGTGGCTAAATAGCATTATCATTTTGGGGGTCCGTGACATGAAAAAGTTTGAGACCACTGATCATAGACAAAAACCTTAGAAGGATATAGAAGACATTTTGTAGAATCAGCCTCAGGTCTTAATGGGTTAACTGTGTATATGACAGCTGGCGATTGGGTGGATGGTGATATCACTGTGATAGCATTATGTTTGTTTTCTACCTGCAAGGCAAGACATAACATAACATTCTGCTCAATGTAATTATCTCCTCTTATTAAGGTTACAGAGACAGTGACAGACAGTTGACTGGACACTGAATGAAAACAACATCCAGCAAAAACAAACAATGAAACAAACAATAATAATCCATTGTCTGGGGGACATGGTGGACCAACCTTTCACAACGGGCGGCTTCTGGCAGCCAGGTTAATAATAACAGATCAGTTATTTCAATCCACCCACCTCCCAATAGCCAATATTCCCTGAGTAAACACTGTGTTGAGCTGTATACAGCAGTGATTCTCAAACTTCATGTCAAGGACCCCCCAAATCAATGTATAATATTTGGCCGCGGACCGCCATCTGAGAATATGTTGTGCCAGGGAGGGTGCCACATACAAGAATTGTGTTGTTAAGATTTTTTTTTAAACAGACGATCAAAAACGTATCGCCTCGCATGCTTGCAGATTGGCCGCGGACCCCCACCTGAAACTTTTTTGTGTCAGGGACTCGCACAGAAGAATTGTTGTTTTTGAAGACTTTTTGAATATCCAATGTATACAGGGTTAAAGTTGTTAAACTGGTTAACTAGTTTTGCTGCACACATACAGGTTCTGTACTAGGAAAACAAGACTTCACTCGAACATGCATACCGTTCAGTATTTGTGCCGCTTTGAGCCATGTTTCTTTTATTATTTATAACAGTCAGATTTTTCTGCTTCACAATGATTGGTTGGAGTGTTATTTTTTAAAGACCATGTTTGATCTTCCCATTGCTTTGAAGACGAGAGATCTGCTGCTAGCCACTTTACTCCAGAATATCCAAATGCTGACACATAAACCAGCTTACTAATGCTGGTTTACTTGAGACTAGAAATTCCAGCTGAACTGAGAGCATAATGGAGAATGTACGTGCTGTGTAAGATAATTATTCTGTAGCTCTCTAATGCCTGCTTTTGACTAATAGCATAACATATGAGCTGCAAACCCAATCACTGCTTTAAATAGAGCCAAATCTGAAGTCAATGAATTTTATCATAAAATGTTCCTCTTGAATGTTTTAATGGATCCCATTCCTAAATTGCCTCATCTGTCTCTCTTTGAAACAAGAACAATAAAAACAACAAATCATTAATTATTATTAGTAGTACAACAAGAACAAATGATATTTATGATCTTCTTCCTCAATGTACACATTGGCTTCATAATTTCTCTTTCAAACTGAAAAAGACATATTTTAGTTTTTATCACTATACTGCACTTTGCAATATTGTGTTTACTTTTCATTATTGTGTGCTATTTAAACAGTTTGATGTCCTGGTAATTTATTAAATATAACATAAAAACAGTTATCACAAAGAGCTTAGAGATGGATTGACTGAAGTCGATACTGTATGAGTCAACTCCAAGCATAGAAGTCCAAGCTCCATTTCAGAGCTATTGGCCATATGTTTCTTTAATTAACATAACCATTGGTTCTAGTTATGTAAACCTGAACTGCCTTGCATTTGTAGTACTGTATGTACTGTAGACCAGTGGTTCTCAACATTTTCAGGCCACAACCCCCAAAATAATCATATTTGAACTGGGGACCCCCCCACCCTGATGAGGACTAAGTGTTGATGAATTATGATTTGTATAACACGGTTCTATCATGTGAAAATAGCAGATCTACATGCTCACAACGACTTGCGTTGTGAGGTGTTGTGAGCATCTAGAATGGCTATTTTCACAATTTCTGCCTCTAATATTTGACAATTTGGCCAATGTTTAATTTGTCATTTTAGAGGTATTAAAAAGTCCTTAAATTGTCACTTTAGAGATGTGCAGATACCCTCTATATACTTAATGTTGTGTATTAATGTTGCACATTAAGTTAATCATCTGGGGACCCCCCAAAATAATTTGGGGACCCCCCTGGGGGTCCCGACCCACAGGTTGAGAACCACTGCTGAAGACCTACAGATAAAAATCTAATCTAATCCCTAAAAAAATATCGTTTTCGTGACTTAGATTTTTGTCCACACTGGATCAAATTAAGAAAATAATCTTTCACTAAAAATAGCTTGCTTCTGCAATTTTTCCAACTTAAAAGGTCAGCTGAAGGCAAATCATGGCACTGCGGGATTAGCCATGTGGTTTTATATACTTGATATATTTGATCAAACAGTGAGAAAAAACACTAGGGCAGCTACATTTTGTTCAGTGTTTGCTATAATTACATTTTGGGTCGCAAAAAGTATATTTGTACCAGTTTTGAGCTGGAGGGTAAATTATTTTCAAGTACTCTGGAAACAGCAAGTGAAATAATGATTAAGTACTTAATTTAGAACAGCATCGTATATTCAGAAAGTGGTGTCAATTATGCCAGTATTTAGCCTTTGATCTGCATTCATACCCATTCCTAATGAACATCACATTTTTATATACATATTTATTTAATTTCAGAGCACTTTTAACTTTAACGGTGAGTTGTACAGAAATACTTTTTCAAACATCTCAAATGAGGTTTGGCCTTTTAGCTGACTTTCTGTGTTCAAGACCTACAGCAAGCAAAAGGAAAACACAAGTTGGTCTATTGATGCTGGGATAAGGATTCTGTAAATCATACTGTATTTAATGTATTTGAAGAGTTATCCTCAAAACAACCGAGCCAGATTTTCCCCACATACAACTGATCCTCAGCCTAAGTTATCGTCGTTGTCGGGTGGAAACCTTGTATGTCCAAAACCGTTTGTTTTGTATTTATCATTTCAAAAATGATTTAGTGTGAGGCATTGTGTGCTTGTAGATCAGCTGTTTTCACTACTTTTGTGCGATGTCCTTGTACGATGAAGCAGTGCTTTACTTTGCGGGGAAAAAAAAAGAAAAAAAAAAAAGCATAATGTCACTGCCCGATAGTGACATTATGCTGGTATACACCTACTCAATATATATTTTAGTAAAACCAATATTATAACGTTTGACCTTGAAGTACCTTTTTTTTTAGAATTGCAATAATCTTCTGAATGCAGTTGCAAAATGGAATGCATTAGTAGTACCTCATACAGTATTTCATCCTCAGGCATCCTCCAAAGCTTAATTGTTTCACAACTACTGTTTCTCATCATGGCAGTAAACATTGAAAACAGCATGTCATGTTATTCCAGAAACACTTACAGTAAGCTGCTGTAGGCTCCTCTGCTACAGTGACAGATGACTTGTTGTTAAATCTGACACCCTATTATACAAAATACAGCGAGCATTCATCTTCAAAAGATATATTTTACTTGTTCAAACAAAATGTTTCTACTGAGAACGAACCATGTTAATGAACGGTTCAAGAAGGAAAACATGGAAAACACCTGAAACCGATAGATATGAGCAGTGGTGGAAAAAGTACTCAAGTAAAAGTATCATCACTGAAATATATAAAAACTGCGTTAGGGTGCCCTCACACCAAAATGTGCAGAAATCCTCTACTGGCAAAATGCATCGGCGGATTCCACTCTAGGTATACCAAAATACCTATGAGAGTGGAATCCGCATTCCGCCAATGCATTTCAATGAGAAGGAAGCGTTTTTTGCAGAAATCCTCTGCTGGCATGAAACCGCTTCACTCTCATTGAAATGCATTGGCGGAACGCGGATTCCACTCTCATAGGTATTTTGGTGTGAGGGCACCCTTACAAGTAGAAGTCAGGAATTCAAAATGTACTTGAGTAAAAGTATGAAAGTGTTGGCTTCAAAATGTAAGTACAAAATGTTTGAAAGTAGCAGATCTAAAAGCTCACAACGTGTCGCATCGCTTGTAGATCTGCTATTTTAAAATAGCCAAAGTTAGTATGTCTTTAATATTATAATTTATATCTGCAAAGTAACTAGTAATTAAAGTCAAATAAATGTAGTGGAGTAAAACTAAAATATTTTGATCCGAAATGTAGTGGAGTAGAAGCAAAAGTATTGGAAATTGGAAATACTCAATAAAGTACAAATACCTCAAAACTTGTATTCAAGTACATTACTAAAGTAAATGTACTTAGTTACTTACCGCCACTGTATATGAGGTGTACCTGGCTGGGACATGATGACTGACATCACAGTCACAGTAGTCCACTGTCCTTGATGTGCCTGTCTGGGAGAAATTGAGCAACGTGGAGCGAAGAAGAGCAGGCAGTATGGGATGAAATGGATTAATACTCCCGCCGTTTGAGGTTAACAGTCTGTCCCTGGTCCTCCTTATCAGATGGCCAGGATCAATGGCACAAACACATCTGCTCCCCCAGCAATCTCCCACAGTATTACTGGACACCCGGGCAGAAGATGAAAGTAAAATCATTATCCAGCATCTTCCGAGAGCTATTTTCTACTTATTATATTTGCTAAATCTGACCGTGTAAAGAGCAACTTCTATCGACCTGTTGATGAAGACTGATGTCCTTGTGAGGAATACAATCTCAAACGTCAAAGCATTATAACGGCAACTTATATCATGTACAAAACACCAGAATCTCTGTTCAAAGCTAATCGTGTCAGGTGTTGTTCGTTTGACCATCCAAATTTGGGGTATGTTAATGTTCTAAAACGGCTAGTTCCATTCCTTGATTCTGATTGGCTGGTTGCTGTGGTATATGAGACTATAACCCACACCTTGAATCAGTTTATATCAAACCCAGGTGCGTTATTTCTTTCCACAGTGTTCCACAGTGCACCAATTATCTGCACCTGTGTTGTTTCTGCACTGCAGCCTGGCCGGGAAATACTTTCTTTCGAGCAGACCTTATTGTGTATTATTAGTGAAATAGAACAGTTTTAATTGGTACATGTCTATGATTTTCATGTTGCAATATTGTGACCGTTTTAGAAAAGCAATAAGCCACGCTTATTGTAGGGCAGCTCTTGCATCAAAATCTCAGTAAGTAGATCTCAGAAATATCCACCAATCAACACTGTAAAGTAAACAAAGCCAATGGTGGTTGAGACAGTGTTTCAACTGAGGAAATTATGCTGAAATTCAGTGGCATAAAGTAAATAGGTACATTTATTTAAGTACTGTACTTAAGTACAATTATGTAGGTATTTGTATTGGTACTTTACTTTACTTGGATATTTCCAATTTCCAATCATTTTACTTCTACTCCACTACATATAGATCTAAATATTGTACTTTTACTCCACTACATTTATTTGAAAACATAAGTTACATACATTAACCCCTTAAGCCCTATTTTATACCTAGGCTATTTGAAAATAGACGATCTACAAGCTCACAACACATTGCATCATGATGCGTTGTGAGCTTGTAGATCTGCTATTTCCAAACATTTTGTACTTCTACTTTTGGTAGTTTAAGTACATTTTGATGCCAACACTTTTACTCAAGTACGTTTTGAATTCTGGACTTGTATCCAATACCTATAGCAGCGGGTATACTTGCTATACTCACTGTTAGAGTACACAGTGCATTCCCCATTAGCAAAGTACTAATAATTAGATAATACAATCAATGGGATATTTATAAATTGGCATTTGCCTACTCAGGAACAATGCAATTTGGGAATGATATAAGTTACTATTAAAACCACACCAGCGCACAGATAAAGCAGGTACAGAGGATGTTGCATGCAGGACCGGACAGGAATGTGATTTATATTTGCTCATATCTAGTCGATCTGGCAAAAGGACAGCTGAGTTTGAGAAGGAAAGGAATGCAGGTAAAAGAAAAAGTCATCGGGGAGTATTCAGCAGCGGGATGCTTTAAAAGGTTACCTTCACTGCGCTCCATCAAATATTAATGACACTAGACTCCCTGACAAGACGCCCCTTGTCACAAACAAGTCCTTTTTAGCAAAAGAGGTGTCATAAGGAGCCATAATCCCAGTGACGCAACACTATGTTTTCATTTCAGTGGGACCTGAAGCACAGTAGCAAAGCATGGTTGTGGCCATGTTAGCAGTGTGAGACAGCAAAAGGTAGAGGTCTTTGTAGAACAGACATTGCTCTCCTGAATTCCCTCTAAAAGGTCATAGGCAGGTGGACTGTGACTTCTTGCCCTTATGTTTTCAGTGCTTGCTATTAACTTATCGATCCGGTTACGTCACCAAGGGAAGCTTAAAGGTTGCAGCCAGGCAGGCTATCTCTGCAATTCAGCCTCATTGCCTATGCAGCTTGGCCCAATATATTATGAGTGGCTTTCAAAGGAGCCAAAACTAATATTTAACCAAGAAAAAACATCCATAAACATGCCCCATGGTGTCCTTTCTATAATGGAATATTGGCAGTCTTCCTCAAAGTAATAATCTCAAAAGGTGTGACTATTACTCAGGCTAATTCCAAAAATGGATATTTCCCCTTTGAGAGGGCAAGAATGCTAAAACATTGTAATAAAAGATCAAAGTGGGGATCAATCTTTTTGCTGGCAAGCCAACATAAAAGAGCACTGCTGTTTACAAAAGTTTGCTTCTACCAAAGTAACTTTCAACTTATTGTAACGCGACTCTGAGTCTTAAAGCTTATTGGTGAAAAGTCACATGGGAGAATTGAAGCAAGGCTGTTACAGATGTCAGCCAGATGTTCATAGTGAAAGCTGTGAGATGTGCTGCTGTTGCCAGAAGAAAAAAGAAAACCAACAAAAAGTATTCCACAAAATACATTTTGAAACTATACAAGTTGGTTTTAACAGGTTTTATGAAACTCATTTTAACATACTGTTGTCGGGTGGAAAAAATGTCCAAAAGTGTTCATTTTTTTTTTGTATTTATTATTTTTTAAACTAGTGAAAATAGACAATCTACAAGCACACAACGCCTGATGCGAGGGGTTGTGCGCTTGTAGATCTGCTATTTTCACTAGTTTTGTGCGACAGTCTTGTACCGTATGATGAAGCCTCTCCTTTACGAAAAAAAAAAAATACAAATTTAAAACTTGGAGATACGAGGTTTCTGCCCAACAGTGACAATATGAATTGACAGTTTGTATGGCTGTTTAGATAAAGAAGCAAAACAGTATAATTAAAATTACTACAGCAAAGGCAGTGTATGCTTAATAATGATCTGTTAATGTAATTGTCAAGATAAATCATATCACTTATTAAATCAAG
>NC_137811.1:39883102-39925602 GCF_963921795.1 Nannobrachium achirus | reverse complement strand
ACTCTATATCCTCTCTCGGGCCTGTTCTGTACCATTACAACAAAACTCATTACCAACCAAGCTCACTGCAAGGCTTTTGCTATCGATAAATGTTAACCAAACAGAGCAGATTATTAGACAGACTCCACACATGCATTCAAAGTGTGGTTTAATTATCAGAAAAAGGAATCTCTGATCAATAAAACTATATGCTAATACTTTTCTCAAGCCTCAGAACTTAATGGGATCTCAAACATTGCCCTATCTGTACCCTCAATTAGAATGTCAGGATCTATTAATATTCCACTGTGCCACATCCCTGGAATCAACATGTAACTCCCCCATTACGACATCAGTATTTGATACCATGGAAAAGCACATGGACATACACGCAAAGTCACGTATTGGAGCGTTTGGCACAGCTCAAAAAACTATACATTTGTATTTCTGTGTGGTGCATGTGATGACACTGTCTTGGCGTGGGTGGGTGTATGAAAAGGCAAGTCAGGGGGTTAAAGTATAATCCGATTTTGAGTAGGACTAGAGTTTTAGAAAATCAATTTTCCCTGATTTTCTAGCTTTCCACAACATCAAATATCGGTTCATTTTTCCAATTTTCTAGGTTGCAAAGAAATCAGAAAAATGCTTAAATTTTTTGAGTTTGTGATTGGTATTTTGTCATTATTTGATTTGGAACCGACAAAGGAAAAACATCTTAAAAATGGTATCTAACCCAATTCAAAAAAATTAAAAAATGGGCCCATTTTTCCAATTTTCTGGCTTGCAAAAAAATCCGGAAAATGCTTCAATTTTTTAAATGTGTGATTCGTATTTTGTCATTATTTGATTTGGAACCAACAAAGGAAAAACATCTTTAAAAATGTATTTTTTAAATTTTTTACCCCATTACAAATATCAAAAAATGGGCCCATTTTTCCAATTTTCTAGCTTGCAAAAAAATCAGGAAAATGCTTCAATTGTTTGAATGTGTGATTCGTAATTTGACATTATTTGGTTTGGAACCGACAAAGAAAAAACCTCTTTAAAAAAGTATTTCTTAATTTTTGACCCCATTACAAATATCAAAAAATGGGCCAATTTTTCCAATTTTCTAGCCCACAAAAAAAATCAGGAAAATGCTTCAAATTTGCTCAATTTTTTGAATGTGTGATTCATATTTTGGCATTATTAGATTTGGAACCGACAAACTAAAAATAGGCCCATTATTCAATTTTCAAGTCCAGGAAAGAAATCGTCATCATGAATGTCACGTGACCACGTGTCAAGTCACATGGTCCACAACTTCAAAATAAAAGCTGTAGGCTTGTCTAACATCCAAGTAATAGGATCAACAGGCAGGCAGGCAGGGGGTCCATGAGGGGTTTACAAGGGGGTCCATGGCTGGTTCCCAAAGTGTGGTTTGGGGACCCCCAGGGTTTCTATGGCTGGTTCACAACAGCCTGGTACAGCGGCAGCCATGGCTGGTTCCCAAAGTGTGGTTCGGGGACCTCTGGGGGTCCATGACGGATTTCCAAGGGGGTCCATGGCTGGTTCTCAAAGTGTGGTTCGGGGACCTCTGGGGGTCCATGAGGGGTTTCCAAGGGGTCCATGGCTGGTTCCCAAAGTGTGGTTCGGGGACCTCTGGGGGTCCCTGAGGGGTTTCCAAGGGGGTCCATGGCTGGTTAGCAAAAAGTGTAATAGTGTAATAGGTGTGATAGTGTAATAGTGCATTACGTGTAATAGTGTAATATTGTAATAAGTGTAATAATATAATAGTGAAATAGCGACCGCCAGGTCGCAGTTAGGGGAGAGCCGCCTCAATTGTAACGCTTCATAATTGTAACAAGCACATTATCTCCTGATTGGTCAATGCCATCATGACGTCATCGCATCAGTATGTGACCAGGGCCGTAATGAATGTCTCCAGGAAGTAAGAACTATTTGTATCCAGCCTAGACAGAGTTATTGCAGAAAAACTGGTATTTCTCAAAATGCGTAAAAATGTTCACCTTGAGTATCTTTGGTCTGCAAATCTTTTCTTTAATGTTGCTGAGATAAAATCTAGATGGCTGTCTGCATGTATCTGTTCTTTATTAGTTTACATCGTTTTAACTTGCTATGCATGTTAGTTCTGTTCTGTAGGCAATGTCAAAGCAGGGGTGCCAAAACGGTTCAATTGTAACACAATTTAACATGATAATATCATATTGAAATATTTTACATATTGGCCAATATTGTGTTCAGTCAGCTGACATTCAATTACAGTGTATTTTAAGTCAGATTAGGGATGTATAACATGTTGCATTAATCAAACTTGCTATTTATTTAGGTTATCAATGTATTTTCCCATGTAATTCACTCAAACGCTTAAACTGGTACATCTTGTAATATTTAATATTTTCCTAAAGTATGATATAGTATCTTATCACACCCTTGGTATGAAAACAATGTAAAAGAGTTGCTTGAATGAAATATAATTGATTTAAACAAAAAAATATTTGTTTATTAAGGTTCTTTTAGCTGTGTTACATTTGTAAATCATGCTGTTACAATCAATCCCGTGTGGGCTTCAAATGTAACATCGGAACAGCGTCCACTCTCGATTTAATAACTCATGACCTCTTTCATCAAATGAAAAACTTGAAGTGGTTTATGATAGCAGACATGTGTAAGTCCTTTGCCTGAAAATATTACATATGTAGGTGAAAGAATCTCTGAGTAAAATATTGAAATGTGAAAAACGTTACAATCGTGCAGGCTCTCCCCACTATCAAAACCTTCACCGGCTGTCAGTCTGTCAGTCAGACTTTCAGTCACACTTTTGCCCTTCTCATAGTGGTTTTGGCTGCCAAACCACTACCCCACCATAGCGCCACCATGAGGCCGCTTCTTGCAAAACACATTTTTGGACACTGCTCCTACAAATTTTGCCCTAAAATCACAAATTGGTCCACAGTATGTCTACACTCATGTCATCAACATGGATCTGTCCGAGATAGCGCCACCATCAGGGCGATTTTTTCAAACACATTTTTGGACTCTGCTTCTACAGATTTTGCCCTAAAATCACTTAAAGCGGTACACAGTATTGCTACAGTCATGTCATCAACATGGATCTGTCCCATTTCCCATATTCCCTGATTGGCTACCATAGCCTTCTAAAGTTTGTGTATGCGACCTGATGGTCGCTTATCTCCCGAGTTTGGGAGTCTTACTGGTAATTTTATACGTTTAATAGTGTATGTAACAGTGCAATATGTGTAAATAGTGTAATAATGTAACAGGTTTAATAGTGTAATAGGTGTGATAGTGTAATAGTGTAATAAGTCTAATAGTGTAATAGCGCATTATGTGTAATATTGAAATAAATGTGATAGTGTAATAGTGTAATAGCGCAACAAGTGTAATAGTGTAATAGTGTAATAGTGTAATAAGTGTTATAGTTTAATAGTGTAATAGCGCAATATGTGTAAATAGTTAAATAATGTATCAGGTTTAATAGCACATTACTTGTAATAGTGTAATAGTTTTAATAGTGTAACTGCACAGCACAGCCCACCAGTGCCCAATATAGTCCAGCACACCTAAGTCCAGCCCAGTTCTGCCCAGTGGGAGTAGACCAGGGAAAGGGGTAGTTAGATGGCTGCACCAGGCCATTACAGGCTGGATCCGGCTGGAATAGGCCAGACCAGGGTGCAGAGTACTGCACCTGTCTCCAACAGTCTCCACCAGGCTGCTCCAGGCTCCCGCCAGCCCTGTAGCTCCTTGCACATGTGATTAACCACTGTGTACATGGGCAATAGTTTTACATGAGTTCTTGAACACGGTCAATAGTCTAGGATTTAGTACAGTACTGCCTCATATAGCCCAACAGAGCACAGCACAGCCCACCAGAGTCCAATAGAATCCAGCACACCTAAGTCCAGCCCAGTCCTGCCTGCTTGCCTCCTTTTACCATACCACTCCACCTAGCCCCCCCACGCTAGCCTCCGCCCCACCTCCCAGCTCTCCCTCTCTGTCCCAGACCACGCCCACCCACCCACCGACGCGCCTCGCTGCGTAGATTGCGTAGACGAAGCAAGGTCTCCGCCTCGGCACACATGCACACACAGCATACACACACACGCACACACTCACTTGCACAGTAGTAGTAAATGCTCGCACACACACCGCACAGTAGCCTCAATGCGCACACTTGGAGATTGAACTTCGCATGAGCGGTATGGTAGGTGGAGTGGTACGGTAAAAGGAGGCAAGCGTCCTGCCCAGTGGGAGAATAGCCCATGGAAAATCACACTGACTGACAGACTGACAGCCGGTGGAAATTGCGACCTGAGGGTCACAATTACACTATTACTCTATTATATTATTACACTTATTACAATATTACACTATTACCCTTATTGCGCTATTACACTATCACATTTATGCTATTTCAATATTACACTATTACACTTATTGCTAACCAGCCATGGACCCCCTTGGAAACCCCTCAGAGACCCCCAGAGTTCCCTGAAACACACTTTGGTGTGCAGTCCTGTGCACCCTGGTCTGGCCTATTCCAGCCGGATCCAGCCTGTAATGGCCTGGTGCAGCCTCCCTTGGGATGGGTCTGTTATCACCCCTGTCATGCCTTGGCCAAGGCTCAGTAGTCAGACTACCAACTACCAGGAGCTGGTAGTTCCGTTATCACCCATAGACTTGTCATTGCAATGCGCATGCGCCAACGCACGTTCTCTGGAATAACGTACTGGTGGCTCCCTGTGAGAATCGAACCCTGGTCTGAGTTTTACTAGTCCCATGCTCTACCAACTGAGCTAACGAGACGGCTGGAAATCGCTAGTTTTTTTGTCTGCTCTTATTTTTGACAACGTGGATACTAACGGAACGTAGTCCTTAATTGGAGCAGTCCCCTGGTCAAAATTTACTATTCTGTCCATAACGGCACATAATTCGGTAACGCCGCTGAGTCGGCTCATGCGCCGTTCACACCGCTCGGCGCGGCGACTCGGTCGCTCCGCTCCCTCGGCGGCGCCTCACGGGGTTCATCGGCGCCTGAGACGGCGCGGCTCCGTCGTCTATAGTGGCGTGAACGGTAGCGTCGGGTGGCTGATGTCGCTGGTAGCGGTATCGAATCTCGCTTCGGGAGCAACTTTTTTTTTTTTTTTCTTCTCGGCTGATATTAAGGTTGATATTGGGACTACCCAGCTACTGGTAGTTGGTAGTCCGACTACTGAGCCTTGGCTAAGGCATGACAATATTGATAACAGTCCCATCCCAAGGATATGATAACACGTGTATCAGGTGCATCTAACTACCCCCTTCCCTGGTCTACTCCCACTGGGCAGGACTGGGCTGGACTTAGGTTTGCTGGACTCTATTGGGCTCTGGTGGGCTGTATTGGACTCTGGTGGGCTGTGCTGACACTATTACACTTATTGCGCTATTACACTATTACACTATAACATTTATTTCAATATTACACATAATGCGCTATTACACTATTAGACATATTACACTATTACACTATCACACCTATTACACTATTAAACCTGTTACATTATTACACTATTTACACATATTGCGCTAATACACTATGAAACTTATTGAATTAACAGTAAGACTCCCTAAATCGGGAGATAAGCGACCGTCAGGTCGCATACACAAATTGTAGAAGGCAATGGTAGCCAATCGGGGAATATGGGAAATGGGACAGATCCATGTTGATGACATGATGACTGTAGAGATACTATTTTAGGGCAAAATCTGTAGAAGCAGAGTCCAAAAATGTGTTTGAAAAAATCGCCCTGATGGTGGCATTATCTCGGAATGATCCATGTTGATGACATGAGAGTAGAGATACTGTGTACCGAGTTGTGTGATTTTAGGGCAATATTTGTAGGAGCAGTGTCCAAAAATGTGTTTTGCAAGAAGCGGCCTCATGGTGGCGCTAGAAGAGGGAGAAATGGGGGGTAGTGGTTTGGCAGCCAAGGAGTGTGTATGCAAATTTTGGTATGGATCGGGGAAATCGTGGCAGAGATATGAGAAGGGCAAAAGTGTGACTGAAAGTCTGACTAACTTTAGTAACTGCGACCTGACGGTCGCAATTACACTATTACACTATTATATTATTACACTTATTACAATATTACACTATTACCCTTAATGCACTATTACACTATCACACCTATTACACTATTACACTTTTTGCTAACCAGCCATGGACCCCCTTGGAAACCCCTCAGGGACCCCCAGAGGTCCCCGAACCACACTTTGGGAACCAGCCATGGACCCCTTGGAAACCCCTCAGGGACCCCCAGAGGTCCCCGAACCACACTTTGAGAACCAGCCATGGACCCCCTTGGAAATCCGTCATGGACCCCAAGAGGTCCCCAAACCACACTTTGGGAACCAGCCATGGCTGCCGCTGTACCAGGCTGTTGTGAACCAGCCATAGAAACCCTGGGGGTCCCCAAACCACACTTTGGGAACCAGCCATGGCCCCCATTGTAAAACCTTCATGGACCCCCTGCCTGCCTGCCTGTTGATCCTATTACTTGGATGTTAGACTAGCCTACAGCTTTTATTTTGAAGTTGTGGACCATGTGACTTGACATGTGGTCACGTGACATTCATGATGACGATTTCTTTCCTGGACTTGAAAATTGAATAATGGGCCTATTTTTAGTCTGTCGGTTCCAAATCTAATAATGCCAAAATATGAATCACACATTCAAAAAATTGAGCAAATTTAAAGCATTTTCCTGATTTTTTTGTGGGCTAGAAAATTGGAAAAATGGGCCCATTTTTTGATATTTGTAATGGGGTCAAAAATTAAGAAATACTTTTTTAAAGAGGTTTTTCCTTTGTCGGTTCCAAACCAAATAATGTAAAAATACGAATCACACATTCAAACAATTGAAGCATTTTCCTGATTTTTTTGCAAGCTAGAAAATTGGAAAAATGGGCCCATTTTTTGATATTTGTAATGGGGTAAAAAATTAAAAAAATACATTTTTAAAGATGTTTTTCCTCTGTTGGTTCCAAATCAAATATTGACAAAATACGAATCACACATTTAAAAAATTGTAGCATTTTCCGGATATTTTTGC
This sequence comes from Nannobrachium achirus, assembly GCF_963921795.1. Classification (NCBI taxonomy): domain Eukaryota; kingdom Metazoa; phylum Chordata; class Actinopteri; order Myctophiformes; family Myctophidae; genus Nannobrachium; species Nannobrachium achirus. The sequence goes on along the minus strand of NC_137811.1, from coordinate 39,918,511 downwards.
AAGCTAGAAAATTGGAAAAATGGGCCCATTTTTTTATTTTTTGTAATGGGGTTAGATACCATTTTTAAGATGTTTTTCCTTTGTCGGTTCCAAATCAAATAATGACAAAATACCAATCACAAACGGTCAGGGGATCTTAGTATAATTGGATAATTCAATTTAAATCCAAAATAGAAAAATCCATTTTTGTGATTTCTGTCCTCCCAAAAAAATTCAAAATAATCACATTTTGCCCCTTTTTCAATTTTTCAATTCAAATTGAATAACACAAATTATACTAAGATCCCATGACCGGGGGATCTTAGTATAATTGGGGTATTCAATTAGAATCAAATAAACAAAATTTGCTATTTTTTCAATTTTCGTTTAGAATTTAAAAATTGTGAAAACGCAAATCAGAAAATCACAAAAACAGCCAGGTTGTCTTAGTATAATTGGGATATTCAATTTCAATAAAAAGAAACAGTAATTGGCTATTTTTCCAATTTTCGTTCAGAATTGAAAAATTGAGAAAACCCAAATAAGAAAATCACAAAAATGGCCAAAAATGTATTTGTGCACAAAAAAATCAGGAAAATAGGCCCATTATTCAATTTTCTAGTCAAGGAAACAAAATCAGCATCATCAATGTCACGTGACCACGTCACAAATCACATGGTCTACAACTTCAAAATAAAAGCTAGTCTAGCTCTAGTCTAACATCCAAGCAATAGGATCAACAGGCATGCAGGCAGGCAGGCAGGCAGGCAGGCAGGCAGACAGACAGACAGACAGACAGACAGACAGACAGACAGACAGACAGACAGACAGACAGACAGACACTTAGAACATTGACATACAGAGTTATAGAATGATGCCAATGACATACACTTTAATACATATAAGTATTAATAACATTAATGATTATTAGTGCAGTCAGTCTGTACGGAGTCAAACCATCTGTGTTATTTTATCCATTAATAACTCTTGAGAGAGTATGAATTGATTGAATTGGTTCCATTCCATTCTCTCTCTCTCTCTCTCTCTCTCTCTCTCTCTCTCTCTCTCTCTCTCTCTCTCTCTCTCTCTCTCTCTCTCTCTCTCTCTGGTTAAATCAACACTCAGGTTTTTTACTGTGTAGTTTCATGGGTGATATAATTCAGTTTATTATTATGTATTACTTTACCCTATGCTCATACATATAGAATCTATTTCTGATGTTATATTTGACTCTGTATTTAACTTAAAATGGGGGAACTACAATAAGCACTAGTTATAAAGACTTCCTGGGGTCTATATCCAGGGACACTGTTGATGTCAGAAAATATTGTTTACAGCCTCTCAGTCTAGATTAATAAAAGCATAGCTTTGTTTTTGAGCGAAGCTCCAACATTTGGCATTGGGACGAAACATGGACAAACGCGTCCCGAAGCATGCCTTACATCTGGCCTTCATCTTGTCACATAAGCCCCTTTTCCACTGCAGCTTTAGCACCACACCACAGTACACCACACTACACCACACCACACCGCACCACATAAAAATAACTACATTTTCCATTACACAAAAGTACCCCTTTCGGTAAGAAACAAATTGACCCTTTTAACTGTGATTATAATACAATATAAATTTGTATTACAACTATCATAAATTATAATACACTATAATGGATTATAACTGTGATTATAATACACTATAAAGTATTAATGTATCACTATGATAATTATAATACACTATAATAGATTATAATAGTGGTTATAACACAATAGAATCTATTGTCGTGTATTACAACTATATCCTGGTGGTCTAAATGAAAAGTCAGTGAGTGATCAGTCATTATGAAGTGTTTGGCCCTGTTTGGCCTTGCTCAGACCTACTCTAGATTAGATACCTTTTAGTACCACGTTTAGTATCACTTTCACACCACTCTACCCAGTTTTTTTTTTTTTTTTTTTTTTTTTGCTGATGTGTTTTTGTACTTCCAAAAAAATGTACAACATTTATGGGTGTTTTTATCCACCTCCCCCGGGGTCCCAGGAGTTCCCAGGCCAGTGTTCTCTCCATGTAATCCCTCCATCTGGTCTTTGGCCCCCAGACCACCCTATAGGGAGATGCTCAGGAGGCATCTATCTGTACTACAACATAGGCATTTTATCTCACTTAAAAGAGCTGTTAAAAGATTGCCTCATTTAGCTCATTTGGTTCAGTGTATGTTTATATATTTTTAAAATAATTAATTGAAAAATGAATTCACAAGGTGGCACCACATTCCTCTGTTGACAGTTGAGAGCACAATCTGGTGTTTACCCTTTTCATAAAATGTTTGTGTAAATTAAGCTACCTTGACTTATGTTATTCATGCAACACCTCAAAAAACCAAGCAGGCAACAATGAAATCACTCCTCCCCTTGCTCTCTCTCTCTCTCTCTCTCTCTCTCTCTCTCTCTCTCTCTCTCTCTCTCTCTCTCTCTCTCTCTCTCTCTCTCAGGGCAGGCGGGCAGGCAGGCAGGCATGCTAACATTGACATACATATACCAGTAAGACTCCCTAATCGGGAGATAAGCGACCGTTGGTCGCTTATCTCCACAAATAGGCCAAAAGTTTGTTTTACCAATTATCAAGACATACGGGCGTTGACAGTTTGCCATGGTTACTCATTGAAGTTGAATCTCCATATATGGAGATAACCTACGCATCACACTAAGTCTGACCTCACCAGCCCATATTTGGGCATGAGCAACTTATGTCTCCATATATGGAGATATGATGACATCACACAGTCCTCAGCCGATGATGTGGCGTGATGTCATACAATACACAAACGAGCCCTACAGTATAAAGGGGCAATTCTTGCCAGGAAAGAAGCATTTCTTCGACTCAGACCTTATCGCCAGGGTTGGCTTATAGCAGCTGTCGGTAGGACCATATATGGATTCTGTTAGTGTGGATCTCCTAACAGGGCATCATCTGGGATACAATCCCTTTTATGCCCATATATGGAGATCCCTAACAGAATCCCTTTCATGCCCATATATGGAGATCCCTAACAGAATCCCTTTTATGCCCATATATGGAGATCCCTAACAGCATCCCTTTTATGCCCATATATGGAGATCACTAACAGCTAACAGAATCCCTTTTATGCCCATATATGGAGATCCCTAACAGAATCCCTTTTATGCCCATATATGGAGATCCCTAACAGAATCCCTTTTATGCCCATATATGGAGATCCCTAACAGAATCCCTTTCATGCCCATATATGGAGATCCCTAACAGAATCCCTTTTATGCCCATATATGGAGATCCCTAACAGAATCCCTTGTATGCCCATATATGGAGATCCCTAACAGAATCCCTTTTATGCCCATATATGGAGATCCCTAACAGAATCCCTTTTATGCCCATATATTATGGAGAAATCCCTGCTCTGAGTATCTGACATCAGTGTGATGTCACCTGTTTATGCCCATATATGGAGATCCCTGCTCTGCGTATCTGGTTGCTATGGTAAACAGCTGGTTGCTAGGGTAAAAAAAACATGGTTGCTATGGTAAACAGTTGGTTGCTAGGGTAAACAGTTGGTTGCTAGGGTAAAACCATGGTTGCTAAGGTGGTTGCTAACGTACACTAACAGACCAGCAACAACAGACTGTTGCCACAGCAACGTACACAAAGGTTTGTGTACACATGTGGTGTGATGTCATACTGATGCGGAGATATGAGCAGGGCAAAGGTGTGACGTGTGACGGACGGACGGACGGACGGACGGACGGCCGGTGGAGGTTTTCATAGTAAACTGCTCCCTGACGGTCGCAATTATACTTCAATTTGGCAAGTTGCGGTTGGTTGTTTAAGTTGGACTGGTTAAACTGACACAATATGTCCATATGGGTATTCCCACATATGGGCTTAATGTTGATGGGTATAAAAGGGATTCTATTGTATGGGCATTCACAGATATGGGCTTAATATAAAAGGGATCAGATGTAGAGGTCATCTCCATACTGTATGGAGATCTAGGTGATGATCCAGTTTTCTCCATGAATGGATATCCAGGATTTGATCTTTCATGAGGTGATGTCACGACAATGTGATGTCACAATGTCAACAGACAGGTCAACAGCTATTGTATGGGCAAACTCAATATGGGCTAATATTAATGGGCATAAAGGGATACTATTAGTGTGGTTGCCTTAAAAATGCATCATCTGGGAATCAGATGTAGAGGTCAGCTCTATGTATGGAGATCTAGGTGATGATCCAGTCGTCTCCATGTATGGATATCCAGGGTTTGATCTTTGATGAGGTGATGTCACAACAAATGTGATGTCACAATGTCAACAAACAGCAGATATAGACATTGAGGCGTTACTCACGGACAAGATACATACGGTTAAGATCTGTGGATTTTCATTGTAATATATACTAGTAAGACGCCTCAATTCGCCCCAATTCTTGGCCATCTGACCAGTGATGGATATCGGACCAGTTACCCATAGGCCTTACATGGAGACCCCTACTGTATATGGAGATATGCTGTAAGAGCCCCAAAAAAGCTTACTCAGTTATCCGTCATGTGAAAGTCCTATGATGTCTATGACATCTGACATCATACCCTTTTATGCCCACATGGAGATCCCTGTCTGTGGAACCAGCCACACATGGGCTGACTTGGCCATATATGGATTCTGTTAGTGTGGCATGTGGCCGATGTGGCCTCCATATATGGGCATTCCCATTTGAATTTCTGTTAGATATGGGCATAAAAGGGATTCTGTTAGTGTGACATCGGTGAAGCCAGCATGTGATGTCAGAGTGGAAAACCCATTATGTTCCCCTGACGTCAGAGTATGATGTCAGAGTGACAAACCCATAGAACCACAATTATAGGCGTTATAGACAGAGAGAGAGATACATACTGTATATACATACAGACAAGCTGTGACCGTTCACATACTAATCTGCGACCTCGCAATTATTATTATTATTAATAATAATAATGATTCTTAGTTATTAAGGGTAATAATGATTCTTAGTGTGGTCAATAGGCACTCTGTGCTGTTTTATACATTTTTAACTCTGAGAGAGTATAAATGGAACCAAATAAACCCTGTATGGGTCGATTTGGTTCTGTTTATACGCTCTCTCTCGAGTTAAATCAACACTCAGGTTTTTACTATGTAGTTTCATGGGTACTATTATTCATTTTATTATTATTTACTGCCTTAACATAATTATGCTCATACGTAGGTGTAGAATATATTCTTAGGCCAGTCTTAGGGCTGATTCATACTCCACTTTTAGAGACAAATTTAGTTCTGGGAGTCACAAAATCTTGGTGGCACCGAACAGCTAAATTGATGGTACGGTACACGCCCCCCGATCCTCTGAATGACGCCATATCGTAGTTTAGACAGAGCCGAACCGAAATAAATTTGGCTCTAAAGTGGAGTATGCATCGGCCCTTAGGCTTTTATGCTATAGGCTAGGTCAGGTCAAGGTCCCTTTCTGCCAACAATGGCACAGGGGAACCCACTGTCACACTGGCAGAGGAGTGAGAGAGATCACTGCAGATTAGGTTGTCTTATAACCCTTAAATTCAACAAATTCTTTCAATGGACTAAAATCTTGTTTTATTGATGGCCTTCCTGCCCTGGCATTTGGCCTTTGTGCCCTCAAAATATGGACAACACCAATGGCCAATTAAGTGGGCTTGGCCCTAAAATGACGAAATTCCAGGCCTGTCCTGCACATAATTCTACATCTATTAAAACTGAACTTTGACCGGGTAGGGAGTCGTGGAGATTGTTGGATTATTATTGTCTAATCGTTATAACAATGTCCTGCCAATCAAAATGTGTCAATATATTTGATGGCGTCATTAAAATGAATTTTAACATGGCACACTGACAATCTTCTAGACAATAAAAACATAATTTGATAAAGGTTGCTGACCCAAGGCTGCAAGGTTCAGCACTGGAAATGCATGCATGAAATAAATACATTTGGACAGATCAGTAGGCTACAGTACAGAGCAGTATCTGGACACTACTCATCTCCATAGTATGTCCCTACTGGCTGATAGTGGGTCGACTACTTCATACTGCAGGGAGACATGGTGACATTAACTTGTCACCTTCTCTCTCATGAAGCACATGATGAGGTATAGTGAGGTACTTGATATCTAACCCAGTACCTTCTGAATATGCCTGTGCATTGTATCGTGCTCCTTGTCACTGAGGCTAAGCCAGACCTTGTCTGTTTAATGGCAACATGCTGGATTCTGGAACACTGTCACTGTTCCCCAGCAGACTACCATAAAGATGCTGTAATGCGTATGATGACACTGTGTACTGAACTTGTGTGTGAGTGGACTGACACTTTGTCCTTGACGGGGGGTGGCTGGTGAGCATAATGTACACAAGTGGAGACTACATTTAGTCATAGCGAGGCAGACATCACCTCCCAGAGGTCAAATATAACCTTGACCTGAACTTTAATGTGTGATTGACCTGATATGAAAAGTTAAAAAAAAAGAAAAAAGTGTCCAAATCTGAGGCCATTGCTCTCAGCAGGGAACTGATAGATTGCACACTCCAGGTAGGGAGACCCCAGGTGAAGGAGTTTAGATATCTTGGGGTCCTGTTCATGAATGAGAGCGGAAAAAGGAGCTTCGGAGCAGCAGGAGCTGGCGGTCTCGGAATCGCACTGTTGTGAAGAAGAGAGAGTTGAGCTAGATTGCAAAGCTCTCAGTCTACCGAGCAATCTTTTGTTCCTACTCTCACCTATGGTCATGGAGTGTGGGTCATGACTGAAAGTAACTCTTTTTATGCATTTGATGTACTGATGTTTATGTATTGACCTTGCTTATTATAAGTCGCCTCTGCTAAATGCCTAAGTTGTAGTACAGATAGATGCCTCCTGAGCATCTCCCTATAGGGTGGTCTGGGGGCCAAAGACCAGATGGAGGGATTACATGGAGAGAACACTGGCCTGGGAACTCCTGGGGACCCCAGGGGAGGTGGATAAATACACCCATAAATGTTGTACATTTTTTGGAAGTACAAAAACACATCAGCAAAAAAAAAAAGAAAAAGAAAAAAAAAATGGGTAGAGTGGTGTGAAAGTGGTACTAAACGTGGTACTAAAAGGTATCCAATCTAGAGTAGGTCTGAGCAAGGCCAAACAGGGCCAAACACTTCATAATGACTGATCACTCACTGACTTTTCATTTAGACCACCAGGATATAGTTGTAATACACGACAATAGATTCTATTGTGTTATAACCACTATTATAATCTATTATAGTGTATTATAATTATCATAGTGATACATTAATACTTTATAGTGTATTATAATCACAGTTATAATCCATTATAGTGTATTATAATTTATGATAGTTGTAATACAAATTTATATTGTATTATAATCACAGTTAAAAGGGTCAATTTGTTTCTTACCGAAAGGGGTACTTTTGTGTAATGGAAAATGTAGTTATTTTTATGTGGTGTGGTGTGGTGTGGTGTGGTGTAGTGTGGTGTACTGTGGTGTGGTGCTAAAGCTGCAGTGGAAAAGGGGCTTATGTGACAAGATGAAGGCCAGATGTAGGGCATGCTTCGGGACGCGTTTGTCCATGTTTCGTCCCAATGCCAAATGTTGGAGCTTCGCTCAAAAACAAAGCTATGCTTTTATTAATCTAGACTGAGAGGCTGTAAACAATATTTTCTGACATCAACAGTGTCCCTGGATATAGACCCCAGGAAGTCTTTATAACTAGTGCTTATTGTAGTTCCCCCATTTTAAGTTAAATACAGAGTCAAATATAACATCAGAAATAGATTCTAAATATATGTATGAGCATAGGGTAAAGTAATACATAATAATAAACTGAATTATATCATCCATGAAACTACACAGTAAAAACCTGAGTGTTGATTTAACCCGAGAGAGAGAGAGAGAGAGAGACAGAGAGAGAGAGAGAGAGAGAGAGAGAGAGAGAGAGAGAGAGAGAGAGAGAGAGAGAGAGAGAGAGAGAGAGAGAGAGAGAGAGAATGGAATGGAACCAATTCAATTCATACTCTCTCAAGAGTTATTAATGGATAAAATAACACAGATGATTTTACTCTGTACAGACTGACTGCACTAATAATCATTAATGTTATTAATACTTATATTTATTAAAGTGTATGTCATTGGCATCATTCTATAACTCTGTATGTCAATGTTCTAAGTGTCTGTCTGTCTGTCTGTCTGTCTGTCTGTCTGTCTGTCTGTCTGTCTGTCTGTCTGTCTGTCTGTCTGTCTGTCTGTCTGTCTGCCTGCCTGCCTGCATGCCTGTTGATCCTATGGCTTGGATGTTAGACTAGAGCTAGACTAGCTTTTATTTTGAAGTTGTAGACCATGTGATTTGTGACGTGGTCACGTGACATTGATGATGCTGATTTTGTTTCCTTGACTCGAAAATTGAATAATGGGCCTATTTTCCTGATTTCTTTGTGCACAAATTAATTTTTGGCCATTTTTGTGATTTTCTTATTTGGGTTTTCTCAATTTTTCAATTCTGAACGAAAATTGGAAAAATAGCCAATTACTGTTTCTTTTTATTGAAATTGAATATCCCAATTATACTAAGACAACCTGGCTGTTTTTGTGATTTTCTGATTTGCGTTTTCACAATTTTTAAATTCTAAACGAAAATTGAAAAAATAGCAAATTTTGTTTATTTGATTCTAATTGAATACCCCAATTATACTAAGATCCCCCGGTCATGGGATCTTAGTATAATTTGTGTTATTCAATTTGAATTGAAAAATTGAAAAAGGGGCAAAATGTGATTATTTTGAATTTTTTTGGGAGGACAGAAATCACAAAAATTGATTTTTCTATTTTGGATTTAAATTGAATTATCCAATTATACTAAGATCCCCTGACCACAAACGGTCAGGGGATCTTAGTATAATTGAGATGTTCAATTTTAATCCAACATAGAAAAATCCCTTTTTGTGATTTCTGTCCTCCCAAACGGATTCAAAACAATCACATTTTAGCCCCTTTTTCAAATTTTGGTTCAGAATTTAAAAATTGTGAAAACGCAAATCAGAAAAACACAAAAACAGTGGGGGGATCTTAGTATAATTGGGGTATTCAATTTGAATCAAATAAACCAAAATTAGCTATTTTTCCAATTTTCGTTAGTAATTTAAAAATTGTGAAAACGCAAATCAGAAAATCACAAAAACAGCCAGGTTTACTTAGTATAATTGGGATATTCAATTTGAATAAAAAAAAACAGAAAATTGGCTATTTTTCCAATTTTCGTTCAGAATTAAAACATTGAGAAAACCCAAATAAGAAAATCACAAAAAACAGTGGGGGGATCGGTCAGGGGATCTTAGTATAATTGAGATGTTCAATTTTAATCCAAAAGGGAAAAATCCCTTTTTGTGATTTCTGTCCTCCCAAACGGATTCAAAACAATCACATTTTAGCCCCTTTTTCAAATTTTGGTTCAGAATTTAAAAATTGTGAAAACGCAAATCAGAAAAATACAAAAACAGTGGGGGGATCTTAGTATAATTGGGGTATTCAATTTGAATCAAATAAACAAAAATTAGCCATTTTTCCAATTTTCGTTAGTAATTTAAAAATTATGAAAACGCAAATCAGAAAATCACAAAAACAGCCAGGTTTACTTAGTATAATTGGGATATTCAATTTGAATAAAGAAAAACAGAAAATTGGCTATTTTTCCAATTTTCGTTCAGAATTTTAAAATTGAGAAAACGCAAATAAGAAAATCACAAAAACCAGTGGGGGGATCTTAGTATAATTGGGGTATTCAATTTGAATCAAATAAATGAAAAATTAGCTATTTTTCCAATTTTCGTTCAGAATTTGGAAATTGTGAAAACGCAATTAAGAAAATCACAAAAATAGCCAGGTTGACTTAGTATAATATTGGTATTCAATTTGAATCCAAAAAAACTGAAATTGGCTATTTTTTTAAATTTTTATTCAGAATTGAGAAATCGAGAAAACATGAAAATAGGCCCATTATTCAATTTTCTAGTCAAGGAAAAAAATCATCATCATCAATGTCACGTGACCACGTCACAGATCACATGGTCTATGACTTCAAAATAAAGGCTATCTAGCTCCAACATCCAAGCAATAGAATCAACAGGCAGGCAGTAGAGGTGGGATTTATGGCTCTGTGAAGTGAGCCAGCGCCATGGATCTGGCTCACTTAAAAGAGCCGTTAAAAGATTGTCTCATTTAGCTCATTTGGTTCAGTGTATATTTATATATTTTTTAAATAATTAATTGAAAAAATGCACCACATTCCTCTGCTGACAGTTGAGAGCACAATCTGGTTTACCCCTTTCATAAAACGTGTGTGTAAATTAAGCTACCTTGACTTATGTTATTCATGCAATACCTCAAAAAACCAAGCAGGCAACAATGAAATCACTCCTCCCCTTGCTCTCTCTCTCTCTCTCTCTCTCTCTCTCTCTCTCTCTCTCTCTCTCTCTCTCTCTCTCTCTCACTCAGTGGAGTAGCAAGGAGGAGGTTTTGTGTTGAACCCCCCCCCCCCAAATTCCCTACTGCGCGAACCAGATCCCATCGTTCACTTCAAAGAGCTATTCAAAAGATTCGATTCGATCGCGAACATCCCACCACTAGCAGGCAAGCAGGCAGGCAGGCAAGCAGGCAGGCAGGCAGGCAGGCAGGCAGGCAGACAGACAGACAGACAGATGCTTCTAACATTGACATACATATATTATACTGCAATTTGGCAAGTTGCGGTTGGTTGTTTAAGTTGGACTGGTTAAACTGACACGATATGTCCATATGGGCGGGCATTCCCAGATATGGGCTTAATATTGATGGGTATAAAAGGGATTCTATTGTATGGGCATTCACAGATATGGGCTTAATATAAAAGGGATCAGATGTAGAGGTCAGCTCCATACTGTATGGAGATCTAGGTGATGATCCAGTTTTCTCCATGAATGGATATCCAGGATTTGATCTTTCATGAGGTGATGTCACGACAATGTGATGTCACAATGTCAACAGACAGGTCAACAGCTATTGTATGGGCAAACTCAATATGGGCTAATATTGATGGGCATAAAGGGATGTTATTAGTGTGGTTGCCTTAAAAATGCATCATCTGGGAATCAGATGTAGAGGTCAGCTCTATGTATGGAGATCTAGGTGATGATCCAGTCGTCTCCATGTATGGAAATCCAGGGTTTGATCTTTGATGAGGTGATGTCACAACAAATGTGATGTCACAATGTCAACAAACAGCAGATATAGACATTGTGGCGTTACTCACGGACAAGATACATAGGTTAAGATCTGTGGATTTTCATTGTAATAAATACTAGTAAGACACCTCAATTCGCCCAATTCTTGGCCAGTTATTCATTATGTGAAAGTCCTATGATGTCTATGACATCTGACATCATACCCTTTTATGCCCATACATGGAGATCCCTGTCTGTAGAACCAGCCACACATGGGCTGTCTTGGCCATATATGGATTCTGTTAGTGTGGCATGTGGCCGATGTGTCCTCCATATATGGGCATTCCCATATGAATTTCTGTTAGATATGGGCATAAAAGGGATTCTGTTAGTGTGACATCAGTGACGTCAGCGCTTGATGTCAGAGCGGAAAACCCATTCTGTTCCCCTGATGTTACAGTGACGTCAGAGTATGATGTCAGAGTGACAAACCCATAGAACTAGGGCTGTCACAATTATTACATAATAATCGTCTAATCGTGATTATTTGACATTATCGAAATTATTTTGTCATAATCGTCATAATCGTGAATGTTGAAAAATGTCAATAATAGTGGAAATAGCAGATCTACAAGCTCACAACGCATCGCATCGCGACGCGTTGTGAGCTTGTAGATCGGCTATTTCCACTATCAATGTTATTTTTTAAGTAGTAAGTTGTCAAATATGTCAGTAATGTATTTGTATATTTAGGTTATGTGTCATATCTACCATATGCAACTTCAAAGCCTAAAAGCCAAACAGAAATGAATTATCAACGACAAATTAAATCGTTAATCGCCAATTATTTAAGTGACAATTAATCGTCATGTAAAATGTCATATCGTGACAGCCCTACATAGAACCACAGTGTCAGGCCCCACTAAGCACGCCGTCTAAAAGTGGTCTAATAGTGGTATAGATTTGAACGTTTTTTAGTTGTCTAAACTTCGACTAGATGACTAATAGACTTCTAATAGTCGTCTAAATGTAGACGGTCTATATTTAGACGACTATTAGAAGTCTATTAGTCGTCTAGTCTAAGTTTAGACAACTAAAAAACTTTCAAATCTATACCACTATTAGACCACTTTTAGACGGCGTGCTTAGTGGGGCGTTATAGACAGAGATACATACTGTACATACGGACAAGCTGTGACTGTTCACATACTAATCTGCGACCTCGCAATTATTATTAATAATAATAATAATAATAATAATGATTCTTAGTGTGGTCAATAGGCACTCTGTGCTGTTTATACATTTAACTCAGAGAGAATATAAATGGAACCAAATAAACCTTTCATGGGTCGATTTGGTTCTGCACTCTCTCTCAACTCTCTCTCTCAACTCAAATCAACACTCAGGTTTTTACTATGTAGTAGTGTCATGGGTACTATTATTCAGATTATTATTATTTACTGCCTTACCATATGCTCATACGTAGGTGTAGAATCTATTTCTGATGTCTTAGGCCGGTCTTAGGGCTGATTCATACTCCACTTTTAGGGCCAAATTTAGTTTGAGGAGTCACAAAATCTTGGTGGCACCGAACAGCTAAATTGATGACGGTACATGCCCCCCGATCCTCTGAATGACGCCATATTGTAGTTTAGACAGAGCCGAACTGAAATAAATTCGGCTCTAAAGTGGAGTATGCATGGGCCCTTAGGCTTTTATGCTATAGGCTAGGTCAGGTCAAGGTCCCTTTCTGCCAACAATGGCACAGGGGAACCCACTGGCACACTGGCAGAAGTGTGAGAGAGAGGATTTTCTTTTAAAACAAATACATATATTTTTTAAACATGGTCAATCAAACAAGGTTAGCTAATTTACAGTAAACTACATCCTGCACATAATTCTACATCCATTAAAACTCTTTGATGGGGGAGGGAGTCGCGGAGATTGTTGGGTTATTGTCTAATCGTTAGAACAATGTCCTGCCAATCAAAATGTGTCAATATATTTGATGGCATCATTAACATTTATTTTGACATGGCACACTGACAATCTAGAAAATAAAAACATAATTTCATAAAGGTTGCTGACCCAAGGTTGCACGCACTGTAAATGCACGCATGAAATAAAAAAAAACATTTGAACCGATCAGTAGGCTACAGTACAGAGCTGTATCTGGACACTGCTCATCTCCATAGTATGTCCCTACTGGCTGGGTCCACTACTTCATTCTTCCTACACTTGTGCAGGGAGACATGGTGACATTAACTTGTCACCTTCTCTCTCATGAAACACATGATGAGGTACTGTGAGGTACTTGATATCTAACCCAGTACCTCCTGAAGATGCCTGTGCATTGTATTGTGAACACTGTCACTGTTCCCCAGCAGACTACCATAAAGATGCTGTAATGCGCATGATGACACTGTGTACTGAACTTATGGGTGAGTGGACTGACACTTTGTCCTTCACCCAAATGAGATGTCACCATAGAGAGCAAGAACAATAAGTAGAGGCTGGTGTGCATAATGTACACAAGTGGAGACTACATTTAGTCATAGCGAGGCAGACATCACCATAAAATATAGTTGTTTAAATTTGTTGTTCTCCCAGAGGTCAAATCTAACCTTGACCTGAACTTTAATGCGTGATTGACCTGATATGAAAAGTAAAAAAGAAAAAGAAAAAAGAAAAGTGTCCAAATCTGAGGCCATGGTTCTCAGCAGGGAACTGATAGATTGCACACTCCAGGTAGGGAGACTTTACCCCAGGTGAAGGAGTTTAGATATCTTCGGGTCCTGTTCATGAATGAGAGACAGCGGAAAAAGGAGCTTCGGAGCAGCAGGAGCTGGCGGTCTCGGAATCGCACTGTTGTGAAGAAGAGAGAGTTGAGCTAGATTGCAAAGCTCTCAGTCTACCGAGCAATCTTTTGTTCCTACTCTCACCTATGGTCATGGAGTGTGGGTCATGACTGAAAGTAACTCTTTTTATGCATTTGATGTACTGATGTTGATGTAATGACCTTGCTTATTGTAAGTCGCGTCTGTAGTACAGAGAGATGCCTCCTGAGCATGTCCCTATAGGGTGGTCTGGGGGCCAAAGACCAGATGGAGGGATTACATGGAGAGAACACTGGCCTGGGAACTCCTGGGGACCCCGGGGGAGGTGGATAAAAACACCCATAAACGTTGTACATTTGTTGGAAGTACAAAAACACATCAGCAACAAAACAAACAAAAAAAATACGGGTTGATTTCATTAAGCACTGCCAATATGAACAAACTTTGAGTGCTTTGTGACAAGATGAAGGCCAGATGTAGGGCATGCTTCGGGACGTGTTTGTCCATGTTTCGTCCCAATGCCAAATGTTGGAGCTTCGCTCAAAAACTAAGCTATGCTTTTATTAATGTAGACTGAGAGGCTGTAAACAATATTTTCTGACATCAACAGTGTCCCTGGATATAGACCCCAGGAAGTCTTTATAACTAGTGCTTATTGTAGTTCCCCCATTTTAAAGTTAAATACAGAGTCTACAATAGAGATGAGCAGTGTTTCGGATATATTTCATGCATGCATTCAGCTGAGGTATTACTGAATGCCAAATATAACATCTAAATATATGTATGAGCATAGGGTAAAGTAATACATAATAATAAACTGAATTATACAGGGACGGACTGGGACTAAAATTCAGCCCTGGCATCTTGGCCAGACCAGCCCCCACAACCAACACGCGCGAAGATACTCTACCGGTCGAGGGCGGCACATATAAATACACAAGTGTTTAATACCACAACTTTTACAGACAACAAACTACACAACTACACAATCCATAAATTGTATAAGTTAGCATACAGTTCTCACCACCAAACAGCGGAGTATGAACATGATTAGAGCCAAAATGTGTCAGAACTTTGGCTATTTTCTTTCTTTTTTTCTTTTTACACCAGCCCCCCCAGCCCCCTAGCCTACCAGCCCACCGGGCAAATGCCCTGTATGCCAGATGGCCAGCCCGCCCCTGGAATTATATCACCCATGAAACTACATAGTAAAAACCTGAGTGTTGATTTAACCCGAGAGAGTATAAATGGAACCAAATGGACCCATAAGGGTTCATTTTTTTCAATTCATACTCTCTCAAGAGTTATTAATGGATAAATTAAGGATGATTTGACTCCGTACAGACTGACTGCACTAATAACCAGTAAGACTCCCTAATCGGGAGATAAGCGACCGTCAGGTCGCAGCGTGATGGGGTGTCCGCGTAGCCTTGGCGGACAAATAGGTACCGGGCCCGGCTCTCCCGGACGCTCCTAGCCCGAGTGACGGCATTTTATGTGAGCTGCAGTGGAGGGGGTCCTCCGCTGGGGGCGTCACCACTTTTGCATCCGTTCTGGAGCACGAGGAGTGGGTGGTCCCTGGGAATTCCCTGTGAGCAGCCCCGTTGGGGTGGTCATTTGGTCATTTTTGCACATTTGGTCATTTTTTACACTTGGGGGTCCCCCATGGAGCTGGGGGTCCCTGGAGCTCCGGGGGTCCTTGGAAGTTGTAGTTTGGCAGGTAAGGAGTGTGTGTGCAAAATTTGGCATGGATGGGGGCAACGGTTGTGGAGATATGAGCAGGGCAAAAGTGTGACTGACTCACTGACTCACTCAGGGACGGACAGCCGGTGGAGGTTTTGGTAGTAAATGCGACCTGACGGTCGCAATCATTAATATTATTAATACTTATATTTATTAAAGTGTATGTCATTGGCATCACGCTATAACTCTGTATGTCAATGTTCTAAGTGTCTGTCTGTCTATCTGTCTGTCTGTCTGTCTGTCTGTCTGTCTGCCTGCCTGCCTGCCTGCCTGCCTGCCTGCCTGCCTGCCTACCAGAGCTAGACTAGCTTTTATTTTGAAGTTGCAGACCATGTGATTTGTGACGTGGTCATGTGACATCGATGATGATGATTTTTTTTCCTTGACTAGAAAATTGGATAATGGGCCTATTTTCCAGATTTTTTTGTGCACAAATACATTTAAAAAATTGGTCAATTTTTGGCCGTTTTTGTGATTTTTTTATTTACGTTTTCACAATTTTTTAATTCTGAACGAAAATTGGAAAAATAGCCAATTTTCAGTTTTTTCTTATTCAAATTGAATATCCCAATTATACTAAGTCAACCTGGCCGTTTTTGTGATTTTCGGATTTGCGTTTTCACAATTTTTAAATTACTAACGAAAATTGGAAAAATAGCTAATTTTGGTTTATTTGATTCAAATTGAATACCCCAATTATACTAAGATCCCCCCACTGGTTTTTGTGATTTTCTTATTTGGGTTTTCTCAATTTTTTAATTCTGAACGAAAATTGAAAAAATAGCCAATTTTCTGTTTTTTTTAATTCAAATTGAATATCCCAATTATACTAAGTAAACTGGCCATTTTTGTGTTTTTCTGATTTGCGTTTTCACAATTTTTTAATTCTGAACCAAAACTTGAAAAAGGGGCTAAAATGTGATTGTTTTGAATCCGTTTGGGAGGACAGAAATCACAAAAAGGGATTTTTCCCTTTTGGATTAAAATTGAACATCTCAATTATACTAAGATCCCCTGACCGGGATCTTAGTATAATTGGGGTATTCAATTTGAATCAAATAAACCAAAATTAGCTATTTTTCCAATTTTCATTAGTAATTTAAAAATTGTGAAAACGCAAATCAGAAAATCACAAAAACGGCCAGGTTGACTTAGTATAATTGGGATATTCAATTTGAATTAAAAAAAAAACAAAAATTGGCTATTTTTTAATTTTTTTATTCAGAATTGAAAAATTGAGAAAACACGAAAATAGGCCCATTATTCAATTTTCTAGTCAAGGAAAAAAATCACCATCATCAATATCACGTGACCACGTCACAAATCACATGGTCTACAACTTCAAAATAAAGGCTATCTAGCTCTAACATCCAAGCAATAGAATCAACAGGCAGGCAGTAGAGGTGCATGGGATTCATGGCTCTGTGAAGTGAGCCAGCGCCATGGATCTGGCTCACTTAAAAGAGCCGTTAAAAGATTGGCTCATTCAGCTCATTTGGTTCAGTGTATATTTATATATTTTTAAAATAATTAATTGAAAAATGAATCCACAAGGTGGCACCACATTTCTCTGCTGACAGTTGAGAGCACAATCTGGTATTTACCCTTTTCATAAAACGTGTGTGTAAATTAAGCTACCTTGACTTATGTTATTCATGCAACACCTCAAAAAACCAAGCAGGCAACAATGAAATCACCTCTCTCTCTCTCTCTCTCTCTCTCTCTCTCACACACACACACTCACTCACTCAGTGGAGTAGCAAGGAGGAGGTTTTGTGTTGAACCCCCCCAAATTCCCTACTGCGTGAACCAGATCCCATCGTTCACTTCAAAGAGCTATTCAAAAGATTCGATTCGATTGCAAACGTCCCACCACTAGCAGGCAGGCAGGCAGGCAGGCAGGCAGGCAGGCAGGCAGTTAGGCAGGCAGACAGATAGATGCTTCTAACATTGACATACATATATTACACTGCAAATTGGCAAGTTGCGGTTGGTTGTTTAAGTTGGACTGGTTAAACTGACACAATATGTCCATATGGGCATTCCCAGATATGGGCTTAATATTGATGGGTATAAAAGGGATTCTATTGTATGGGCATTCACAGATATGGGCTTAATATAAAAGGGATCAGATGTAGAGGTCATCTCCATATACTGTATGGAGATCTAGGTGATCCAGTTGTCCATGAATGGATATCCAGGATTTGATCTTTCATGAGGTGATGTCACGACAATGTGATGTCACAATGTCAACAGACAGGTCAACAGCTATTGTATGGGCAAACTCAATATGGGCTAATATTGATGGGCTTAAAGGGATACTATTAGTGTGGTTGCCTTAACAATGCATCATCTGGGAATCAGATGTAGAGGTCAGCTCTATGTATGGAGATCTAGGTGATGATCCAGTCGTCTCCATGTATGGATATCCAGGGTTTGATCTTTGATGAGGTGATGTCACAACAAATGTGCTGTCACAATGTCAACAAACAGCAGATATAGACATTGAGGCGTTACTCACGGACAAGATACATACGGTTAAGATCTGTGGATTTTCATTGTAATATATACTAGTAAGACGCCTCAATTCGCCCCAATTCTTGGCCATCTGACCAGTGATGTATATCGGACCAGTTACCCATAGGCCTTACATGGAGACCCCTACTGTATATGGAGATATGCTGTAAGAGCCCCAAAAAAGCTTACTCAGTTATCCGTTGTGTGAAAGTCCTATGATGTGTATGACATCTGACATCATACCCTTTTATGCCCACATGGAGATCCCTGTCTGTAGAACCAGCCACACATGGGCTGTCTTGGCCATATATGGATTCTGTTAGTGTGGCATGTGGCCGATGTGGCCTCCATATATGGGCATTCCCATTTGAATTTCTGTTAGATATGGGCATAAAAGGGATTCTGTTAGTGTGACATCGGTGAAGCCAGCATGTGATGTCAGAGTGGAAAACCCATTCTGTTCCCCTGACGTTACAGTGACGTCAGAGTATGATGTCAGAGTGACAAACCCATAGAACCACAGAGTCAGGCGTTATAGACAGAGAGAGATACATACTGTATATACATACGGACAAGCTGTGACCGTTCACATACTAATCTGCGACCTCGCAATTATTATTATATTATTAATAAAAATAATGATTCTTAGTTATTAATAATAATAATGATTCTTAGTGTGGTCAATAGGCACTCTGTGCTGTTTTATACATTTTTAACTCTGAGAGAGTATAAATGGAACCAAATAAACCCTGTATGGGTCGATTTGGTTCTGTTTATACTCTCTCTCGAGTTAAATCAACACTCAGGTTTTTACTATGTAGTTTCATGGGTACTATTATTCAGTTTATTATTATTTACTGCCTTACCATAATTATGCTCATACGTAGGTGTAGAATATATTCTTAGGCCAGTCTTAGGGCTGGTTCATACTCCACTTTTAGAGACAAATTTAGTTCGGGGAGTCACAAAATCTTGGTGGCACCGAACAGCTAAATTGATGACGGTACACGCCCCCCGATCCTCTGAATGACGCCATATCGTAGTTTAGACAGAGCCGAACCAAAATAAATTTGGCTCTAAAGTGGAGTATGCATCGGCCCTTAGGCTTTTACGCAATAGGCTAGGTCAGGTCAAGGTCCCTTTCTGCCAACAATGGCACAGGGGAACCCACTGGCACACTGGCAGAGGAGTGAGAGAGAGGATCTTTTTTAAACAAACATATATATTTTTTAAACATGGTCAATCAAACAAGGTTAGCTAATTTACAGTAAACTACATCCTGCACATAATTCTACATCTATTAAAACTCTGAACTTTGACCGTGTAGGGAGTCGCGGAGATTGTTGGATTATTGTCTAATCGTTATAATAATGTCCTGCCAATCAAAATGTGTCAATATATTTGATGGCGTCATTAAAATGAATTTTAACATGGCACACTGACAATCTTCTAGACAATAAAAACATAATTTGATAAAGGTTGCTGACCCAAGGCTGCAAGGTTCAGCACTGGAAATGCATGCATGAAATAAAGACATTTGGACAGATCAGTATCTGGACACTGCTCATCTCCATAGTATGTCCCTACTGGCTGATAGTGGGTCGACTACTTCATACTGCAGGGAGACATGGTGACATTAACTTGTCACCTTCTCTCTCATGAAGCACATGATGAGGTATAGTGAGGTACTTGATATCTAACCCAGTACCTTCTGAATATGCCTGTGCATTGTATCGTGCTCCTTGTCACTGAGGCTAAGCCAGACCTTGTCTGTTTAATGGCAACATGCTGGATTCTGGAACACTGTCACTGTTCCCCAGCAGACTACCATAAAGATGCTGTAATGCGCATGATGACACTGTGTACTGAACTTGTGTGTGAGTGGACTGACACTTTGTCCTTGACAGGGGGGTGGCTGGTGAGCATAATGTACACAAGTGGAGACTACATTTAGTCATAGTGAGGCAGACATCACGATAAAATAAAGTTGTTTCAACTTTTTGTTCTCCCAGAGGTCAAATATAACCTTGACCTGAACTTTGCGATTGACCTGATATGAAAAGTAAAAAAAAAGAAAAAAGTGTCCAAATCTGAGTCCATTGCTCTCAGCAGGGAACTGATAGACTGCACACTCCAGGTAGGGAGACTTTACCCCAGGTGAAGGAGTTCAGATATCTTGGGGTCCTGTTCATGAATGAGAGCGGAAAAAGGAGCTTCGGAGCAGCAGGAGCTGGCGGTATCGGAATCGCACTGTTGTGAAGAGGAGAGAGTTGAGCTAGATTGCAAAGCTCTCAGTCTACCGAGCAATCTTTTGTTCCTACTCTCACCTATGGTCATGGAGTGTGGGTCATGACTGAAAGTAACTCTTTTTATGCATTTGATGTACTGATGTTTATGTATTGACCTTGCTTATTGTAAGTGGCGTCTGCTAAATGCCTAAGTTGTAGTACAGATAGATGCCTCCTGAGCATCTCCCTATAGGGTGGTCTGGGGGCCAAAGACCAGATGGAGGGATTACATGGAGAGAACACTGGCCTGGGAACTCCTGGGGACCCCGGGGGAGGTGGATAAAAACACCCATAAACGTTGTACATTTGTTGGAAGTACAAAAACACATCAGCAAAAAAAAAAAAACATACCAAGACTGAAGTGAGTGGTGCTATTTATGAGTTGATTCCATTAAGCACTGCCAACGTGAACAAACTTTGAGTGCTATAGCCCCTTTTCCACTGGCCAGGTTTGTGCCAGGTTTTCCACAACAAGGACCTGGGTAGAGTGGTGTGAAAGTGGTACTAAACGTGGTACTAAAAGGTATCCAATCTAGAGGTCTGAGCTAGGCCAAACGGGGCCAAACACTTCATAATGACTGATCCTTATCCTAACCCTGATCACTCACTGACTTTTCATTTAGACCACCAGGATCAGGATTCTATTGTGTTATAACCACTATTATAATCTATTATAGTGTATTATAATTATCATAGTGATACATTAATACTTTATAGTGTATTATAATCACAGTTATAATCCATTATAGTGTATTATAATTTATGATAGTTGTAATACAAATTTATATTGCATTATAATCACAGTTAAAAGGGTCAATTTGTTTCTTACCGAAAGGGGTACTTTTGTGTAATGGAAAATGTAGATATTTTTTATGTGGTGCGGTGTGGTGGTGTAGTGTGGTGTACTGTGGTGTGGTCATAAAGCTGCAGTGGAAAAGTGGCTTATGTGACAAGATGAAGGCCAGATGTAGGGCATGCTTCGGGACGCGTGTGTCCATGTTACGTCCCAATGCCAAATGTTGGAGCTTCGCTCAAAAACTAATAAGCTATGCTTTTATTAATCTAGACTGAGAGGCTGTAAACAATATTTTCTGACATCAACAGTGTCCCTGGATATAGACCCCAGGAAGTCTTTATAACTAGTGCTTATTTTAGTTCCCCCATTTTAAGTTAAATACAGAGTCAAATATAACATCAGAAATAGATTCTAAATATATGTATGAGCATAGGGTAAAGTAATACATAATAATAAACTGAATTATATCACCCATGAAACTACACAGTAAAAACCTGAGTGTTGATTTAACCCGAGAGAGAGAGAGAGAGAGAGAGAGAGAGAGAGAGAGAGAGAGAGAGAGAGAGTATAAATGGAACCAAATGGACCCATAAGGGTTCATTTGTTTCAATTCATACTCTCTCAAGAGTTATTAATGGATAAAATAACACAGATGATTTTACTCCGTACAGACTGAGTGCACTAATAATCATTAATGTTATTAATACTTATTTATTAAAGTGTATGTCATTGGCATCATGCTATAACTCTGTATGTCAATGTTCTAAGTGTCTGTCTGTCTGTCTGTCTGTCTGTCTGTCTGTCTGTCTGTCTGTCTGCCTGCCTGCCTGCCTGCCTGCATCAAGTACCGGTAACTGGAGTCGGTCTGCTGCGCAGATGGGCGCAGATGGGCGTGGCGTACGTGGTCTTCGAATGGTCGTAGCGCGATGGGCGTGGGAAAGGCTGCCACGAGCCTATAGCCAGCAGCTCGCCGTTCGGCTCCCACTCCCACTCTCGCAGTTTCTACCGTAATTACACTACTTAATGCGCAATTTTTTGGACGGGGGGTTGGGGGCTCATTTTACCGGGGGTCCGCTCACTATCCCGACGGGCCGCTGTTCCGACTAGCGTCGGCAGGTTAGTTACTGAGGTACGGTTACTGAGGTTAAGTTTAGGGTTAGGGATAGAGTTAGGGGGTTAGTTTTAGTGTCGGCGACGAGTGGCACGCGTGCCGTGGACCACCTCCAGGGACCCCTGGCTATATAACAGGGGGACATGCGGATATATAGAGAGAGAAAACCAGGGACACGGGACGGCCGCCGTTCCACTCCTATCCGAAGTGGGCTGCAGAGGCGGCGGTCCTCCGCAGCGGCGCGACCACATTTGCGTCCCCCGGAGCGATGGTCCCAGGGCGCCGTCCGTGAGCCACCCCGTTAGAAGGGTCTTTTCCCCGGCTACACAGGGTGTAGCCAGGGGGTCCCCGGAGCTCCGCGATACCTCCAGGTGTCCCCGGAGGGCGGAGGTGGTCCGCGATACGAGCCACTCAGCCGTCCCACTCCGATGCTCCAAAGTCGGATAGTAGTGGAACGGCTGCCGCCCCGTGCCCCTGGTTCTCTCTCTCTATATATCCCCATATCCCCTGTTATATCGCCGGCAGGCAGGGGTAACTGGAGGCAGTCCGCGGCCGAGACCCCAAACTCAAAGACGGATGCGAGTGGAGCGGCGAGCCGCTGGTTCTCTCTCCCAGCACTACCGAAGACCTTTCCCACACAAGTACTTAACTCCCATTCGTACGTAACTCCCACTCCCGTACGTAACTCCCACTCCCGTACGTAACTCCCACTCTGCGGAGCAGCACAGAATCCGCCGCCATCTTTAACCTCCAGTTACTCCTGTCTCGCCTGCATGCCTGTTGATCCTATTGCTTGGATGTTAGACTAGAGCTAGACTAGCTTTTATTTTGAAGTTGTAGACCATGTGACGTGGTCATGTGACATTGATGATGCTGATTTTTTTCCCTTGACTAGAAAATGTAATAATGGGCCTATTTTCCAGATTCTTTTGTGCACAAATACATTTAAAAAATTGACCCATTTTTGGCCATTTTTGTGATTTTCTTAATTGCGTTTTCATTTTTTTTTAATTCTGAGCGAAAATTGGAAAAATAGCCAATTTCTGTTTTTTTAAATTCAAATTGAATATCCCAATTATACTAAGTCAACCTGGCCGTTTTTGTGATTTTCTGATTTGCGTTTTCACAATTTTTAAATTCTGAGCCAAAAAATGAAAAAGGGGCTAAAATGTGATTGTTTTGAATCCGTTTGGGAGGACAGAAATCACAAAAAGGGATTTTTCTATGTTGGATTAAAATTGAACATCTCAATTATACTAAGATCCCCTGACCACAAACTCAAAAAATTGAAGCATTTTTCTGATTTTTTGCAAGCTAGAAAATTGGAAAAATGAACGGATATTTGATGTTGTGGAAAGCTAGAAAATAAGGGAAAATTGATTTTCTAAAACTCTCAAAATTGGATTATACTTTAACCCCCTGACCAAGGCACAGGGCAATGAAGTGAAAGGTTATGATAAAGGATGCCGATCAGTAACACCTTGAGTCAATGATGTTTACAGGAGTAGACTGGGAACATAAATCAAGTTGTTGTAGCAGGCAGCCAAAGCACAGCAACCATGATTGGACACTGCATTCATGAATCATGATACAAGGCACTTTTTTATATTTTAAAATAGGCCTTTCTCACAGATTTAGGAAGGCTATTACAGCATAATTAATCCCCCTTTTTTACTGAATGGGTTCACAGATTGATTACAGCTAGTATTAAATACCCTATTTAAACCGTGTTTGACGCTCATTGTCACATGACACCTCAGATGATATTTACTTAATTTGTTGTTTGCTTCGAAGCCTCCAAATATGTGATTCACATATTTTGGGGCGGCAGTGGCTCAGGGGTAGAGTGGCCGGTAGAGAGGCCAAGACACTGAACCCCTGCTTGGTGCCTTGCATGGTTTCCTCTGCCATCGGTGTATGAATGTGTGTGTGAATGAGTGAATGTAATTAATGCACAATCTATGTAAAGTGGCCTGTTATAGCACCACTGATGCTGATTAGCAGTTCCTTGGCCTACTATTACCACTTGCACAAGAAATGTGACACTGATCATCAGCGGAGTAGTTTGCATGATTAGCCACATACAGGGGCAAAAACATTATCTCAGCCTTCAGTCTGGCAGAGATAATGACAGTTGAAACTGCAGTAGTTCATTTTCACTTCAACTGACAAATCACACTGTTTTCAGTTTTGATTAAATTATATAATCATGGATTCCACTTTGCCCTTCCCCTCTTTGCTCATAATTGCTGGTACATTTCCCCTAAAGAATTCCCACCTTTGCAGCTCCATTGCTTATATGTGATGAAATAAAAAGTAATTGAGCCTGCGGAAGTTCTTTTATATACGGAAGGCAGGATGTGTGTTGTTATCTTCCCCGAGTCCCCTTCATTCATTGGCTAAAATTCACCTCCCCGGCCTCCTCCCAGTGGACTGCAGTTACCTATGTTAATATGCATTGTTTATGGATTGTACTGTGTTCTGTGGATTGATTAAATGGGATCTTAAATCATGCAACTGAAAGTTCAATGTTATGTGCATGTAAATCTGTATATCATGCTTTGTCACTGGCGGAACAAGTCAAAACGGGGCCAGTAGGCAAGCCACAATGATCCCCCAACCGCCGCATGGAAAGCAACCATGACAACTTGGAAACCACATCAATCAAAACAGCACCAATGGGCAACACTCACAGTATTAAAATATCAATAGTTAGATTGGTGAACTGCTTAGGAAACATTGGCACAGCAGCCCATGAGCTCAAGTAGCCTACAACAAGTATGCCCTTTCCTATAGCTTTAGGCCTACTCACCAGGCAGTCGCCACTATTTGAAGAGGACTCCACAAGCCTTGCGCTCTGCAAAATCATCCACTTGTAGTTTTGTATGTTCAGTTTCTTTGCTCCATTCACATTCTATTGACAGCATGGCCAGTCCGTTAAGTCTCTCATTGTGCTTCTCAAGTAGTTTTAAATCAGTTTCAATTTTGAGAATGACCGTGTGTGTGTGTGTGTGTGTGTGTGTGGGGGGGGGGGGGTTGTGATTTCAGATTATGCTTCATGTTCGAGCAGATAATCTGTTATATCACAGCAGAGCTACATCGCCAAACTAAATGCAATATCATTGCATACATGGTAAATATCATCACAATAAATGGTACTGTATGGTTATGGTTAATGTATCCGCAAAGGTTTAAAGGTGTATTCCAGGTGTACACGTGATGTAGTAGTTCCCAAGAAAAGGTAATCCACAAGGAAAAAGTAATCCACAAGGAGAAGTCGAATACAGTTTAACAAAAAATTACAAAAAAGTTTACATTGACTTGGGCAAAAATGAAACAAATAACCACAGAGCACGACAGAGCACGGTGCAAAAACAGTTTGACTCCAGACATTGCAAACTGGAAATGAATATTCTCTTCTGCCAGCAAACTAAAACAGGTGATTCTGACTTCTAATAATTACCACTACAGCAGTGTGATTGGTCAAACACTTAATGACAAGGTCAACATGACATACTAAAGAGAACTGTTAATTGAACTGGCAATGACATAATTAACTTCAAATCACATCAAAGCATAGTCAAATCACACCAAAAAGAGCAGATCTAAAGTACTTAAATCTTTCCAACTACAGTTAATCTAAATAAATGATGTGGTTAATCCTGAGCTGAAGTATAACATAATTTACTAAGTGCAGATTGTAGATTGTAGTTTACGTACGGCTGGAGTCACAGCTTAGCTCCTTCCAGGAGCACCGCTCTTACTCAAGTAAAGTACAGATACTGGGAAAAATGACATTAGTACTCAAGTAAATGTACTTTGTTTCTGTTTCTGTCCACGCATGCACGCATGGACGCATGCACGCACGCACGCACGCACGCACGCACGCACGCACGCACGCACACACACACACACACACACACACACACACACACACACACACAGAGAGTTTCATTAATCAGTTTTATATAAGAAACTAACAATCTGCTATTTCTCCCACTATATGTGGAGATTCCCACTAAGAACCAATCACTTGGCAATGACTGACCCAGGAAGCATCCAAAACCATTCACCCAGCGACACATGTTCAGGGATATGGTAGCAGCCAAACTGGCATGCAAGCAACTGTATGGAATGAAGAAAAAAGAAAAAAAGAAACCTGTGTGGACCCGATGTAACAGATTTGGCCAATTGGCTCTCATAACTGTATCATATTATTACACAAAAAAGACATATTCCCAAATGCACATTCTTAATTATTCCTCCATTTTGGGGCGAAAAATAATAACCACCGAAACGTTATCGTTCCAATATTTCTAAATATGTGTCAGCCCTATGAAGTTACTTTGCAAGAGTTGGTATCACACTTTCCAAAAAGTATTTAGCGTGAGCAATTACAATTCAAAATTCCTTACCTCTCCAAAATAAATGTACATAAATTGTGTTTGAGCAATAATAGATCTATTCTACTGACATGGTTTAAGGACAACATGAGACAGAGAAAGACATATTTAAGTCCTCTGCTCTCCAGTCCTAAAGAGGTTTGTGGAACTCTATCCAGAGCTTCACACAAGCTTTGTAACAATTTGTATATTCAAGTGTTGAATGTAGTAAGACCAAGAAGACAAAATGAATACTCGCACACAAACATAACAAAAGGAATGTTCTCTTCCTTTTTTCTCCACTTAAATTATATTCATTTTCATGAAACAACACACTAAGAGAAACAAGTAGACATCAAATATGTTGCCAGACATCATGTTATATAAAATAAAAAGACAAATGTTAATAGGAGATTGCACTCAAAAGCAGATTCCTTTTTTTTATTGTGGACCACATCAGAAACATGGACCTCTTTGGGGACCTACCATGGGTCACAGACAATGGGGAATTTAAGGAGCCCGTTTCTACTACCGCGACGTGAGGCGGGACTACGGCTGCTATCACGCAATCGTCATTGCGGTCCAAATCATTAAGCAAAGAGCCGTCGGCGACAGGGTCCCACCTCTTTCACTGAACGCTTTGGTTCCCATGGTGATGCGTCTATTTAGGAGACGTTTCAGGCGCAACATGGAAAGGGACCTTCTGGCGTAGTACAGACGGCTGCTACGGCGGCAGGTTGATCTATCGAGCGCTGATCATTTCCGGTTGCCGTTGTTATCTGACGTCGCCGTAGCTTAAATTCTCTAATGTCAGAGAGAGAAGGATGAGGCTGGCTGGGCACTGAGTCAGGCACACGGAACTGGCGGCAAGAAAACCGACACTGTGGGAGCCAATCCATTGCACAGCCAGGAAAGGAAAGAGGCGCACCACCTACGTAGACACACTACGGAGCGACAGCAGAGCTAAAAACACTGCAGAGCTCAAGACTCTGATGCTAAACAGGATGGTGTGGAGGGCAGCGATTCAGGAGACCTTAGTTGGTGTTGGCTTGTGTATGTGGTAATAATTAAGCAATATTACACAAGAGGGTGTGCATTATCTTGGTTATTCGCACGCCAGCCTTGCTGCAAGAACGAGCCGACAGTTCGAGTGTGATATTGCGATTATACAACAGTTGCCCCCCTTAAAACTTCATTTAACTGTAAATAAAATATATATTTTTTTTAATGCCAGATTTCGCTACTATGTCCTTGAACTTCATATGAAAACTGCTAGCATAGCCGCTTACAAGGCATTGCCTACGGAAACAATACAAGCCAGCGGGCGGTTATTTTGAGACCGGGCACAGCTGATTTCTTTGTTTGATGAGACCTGTGTGGTAATGCTCATTATTCACATGGGGGAAGAAAGCTATTTAAACCAATCTGATTGCTTCGTAGGAACTACCTGTTGTATAATAACGCAATATTCTTTGCTTTCATTTAAATGATTTGAGAAGATTATTGAAAGAAAAAAAGGTTTATTCAAACTGGAAGGTGGTGGTATATCTCACCAATTATTTTCTTGAATGGTTGAATGAGGCTATTATTAGAGATGAGAGGACTATTCCAGGACCCATCAGAGTGCTTGTAATGCACCATTAGATCCAGCAGAGGGGGGTCTAATTAGCTCATCACAATCAGAGAAAAGCTGGGGGCACTGGCAGATGACCGTGCTTGTGTCACAGTCAAAGGCTGCTATTGTAGAAATAGTCTGTTACAATTACAAGTTCAGTATTCAAATTTATTGAGTAAAAGTAAAACATTATTGGTGGTAAAGAAAAATCTGGTGTTTTGGATGTCACAATCTGGTGATATGTTTTGCAACTCTACTTGAAAAAGAATATCATCATCATTTCCTTAAGTACTTGTTTATTTATTCTAGAATACGGTTTTGGATGACTATCTTGTTGGAGGCGATACTTCCAATTATTTCCTACACACAAGGAGAGCATTGCATGAATGATTTATGATCAACTACACACAAGTACAGGCTTGTGCCAGCAGTATATAAACACGTTCTATCGCACAAAGCTAGTGGAGCTAACTCAGCATAGAATGTAGGGTTAGGGTATTTGTTGTTTTTATCCTGAAATGCTACCAGTGACAAACCACACACACCCCCACAATTACTATTTTATTCTCTTTCACTTACAGAAAGTTAACCCACTCTCTCTCTCTCTCTCTCTCTCTCTCTCTCTCTCTCTCTTTCTCTCACAAACACACACAATTTCTGTGACATAATGATGAGTTTCTATCAAGACAGGTATCTATGAGCAAGGCACACCCACGCTCACGCTCACGCACACTGTTGCCTACCGCAGCTTGGCCACGACCCTGTTTTGGATTACTACTTATTTTTGATGCAATTTGCCTCCCTTGCTGCGGGGGTTATGTTGGCTTTTTGTTTCCCTGACATTTGTTTTCGTTCACTCTACTCTCAGGGGCATCCCCACAAAGACTCCACGACCTTGCCTTCCATTTATCCGCTACTCTCCCTTGCAAAAACCACAGGCACTACCCCGTCAGGGAATGCACAATTGGAGAAATGATTCCCAATGGAAGCAGGAGAATAGAAAAGGAAGATGGGTTATTTGCTGATGTGTCGAAGTGTGTGGAATGCACGAACGCGCAAAGCCACGCATGTATATGTGAGGGCACACACACTATTATAAGCATAATGTATGTGTGAAAGAATATGAGAAAAGAGGCAAGATCTTTTTGTTGTCTGTTTCTGTGATCCATGGTCATTTTAAAATTGTGCACTTCCTGGGAAAAAGCCACTGGAAAAGTGCTTTCCTCAGCGCTTGCACAAGTTAGACAAGTTACAGAAATATACCACAAACTTTGCCACGCTCCACTGAAAGTCTCTTGGTAGATGCCTTGGTCGTGACAACTCATGTTGTGGAGAAGCCTCAACGTGTGGAAATACTGCTAAAAAGACGTGGGTTCCCGATCCTAGAAGATATAGCGAGAGGGCTAATTTCCCTAACCCTTCCTCTAAAATACAGACAGAAGGCATCTCACAGGGACCACAGAGTCAATACATAATAATGGCTTTCACCAACCATCTGTCATTTATGTGGCCTCCCGGCGTGTCCTCTGCACTCTCACAGCAGAGACACAATGTCACACGCCTGCTGACAACACGGTTAAAGTGTGAAATTGACACTTAACAGTATTTAGAGGGGTTATTGACCTTACACATTTTGCATCGTCCTGACATATAGCCACACAATATTTCATAACTGATGTCTCAGTATAAGACATCAGTTAGTGGTACGCTCATAGCTACTGTCACTTTTGCAACATTAATAATAAATACATTAAAAACACTTAAGCTTGAAGGTACTGATCAAGTGACTGTCACTGTATGTCATATATTTTCTATATGTATGAGGAACAGATATGTTCGGGTACTGTCAGATGAATAGACAGACAGCTGTCAGAGAGACAGAAAGGGAAGTAACAGAAAAACAAGAACCAAGACAAGACAACAGAATTCTTCAATGATAGTTGCCTCCTGGCCACTGAGCGTTTGGTGACACTTGCAGTGTTAAATTAACACTCAGGATTTTGTATGAATGAATGAATGGATGGATGAATGAATGAATGACACGCCCTGGCCTAATAACTCCCTTAAAGATAACATACCAGGGATAGAAAGAAATGTGTTTATAATTGATAGAGGTTAGCAAAGAGATGGTCTATGTATGAGAATAATTGCTGTGTGTGTGTGTGTGTGTGTGTGTGTGTGTGTGTGTGTGTGTGTGTGTGTGTGTGTGTGTGTGTGTGTGTGTGTGTGTGTGTGCGTGCGTGCGTGCGTGCGTGCGTGCGTGCGTGCGTGCGTGCGAGCGAGCGCGTGTGCGTGTATTTGCGTTTGACTCTCTCACGCGCACACACACACACACACACACACACACACACACACACACACACACACACACACACACACACACACACACACACACACACACACACACACACACACACACACACACACACACACACTCACACACACACACACACACACACACACACACACACACACACACACACACACACACACACTTCCTTATCCCCAGGAGAAATTGCGCCATTAATTCTAAACTAAAACATTATTATTCAGTGGCCAACAGATGAGGCAAGGATGATCCCCTAAGCGTTGTGTCACATTACAGTTGTGTTGCATCCTGTCTGGGGTCAGGCTGGGTTTGACTGTGTCAAATTAACAATCATGGTGTTGTTGATGCATGCATCGTGTGCATTTGGTGATGGGGAAATCGCAACACGAGGGAACGGGGTCCATGTGCATGTGCCTGTGTATATATGTATGTATCGGTGTCTGTTTGTGTGCATGATTCAGTGTGTCTGTGTGTGCACGTGTGAGAGTGAGAGTACACACACAGCGAGTGGAATCAGTACACAAAACCACGTTAGAGCTGTCACAAGCAGAGCTGAAATTGGATTAGTGTCGCCCACGATAAGACGAAGGGCAAAAAAGGGAAGAGGAGAAAATTGGAAGAAAGGAAACGGCTATTTCAGCGCCGCGACGCCCTCCTCCCCACCCCACCCCACCCCGCCCCGCCCCCTCACAATAATTTCATTTCAAATTCCAAGCACTGAATGCATAAGTGCACTGCCAGGCCATTATGGAGCCGGCTGAAGTTAATGGAATATTTATATGCAGGCTGTGGAATCCCAAATTTCCTTTCTTTTCAGAATGGTCTGCCACCCCCCGCCCCCTCCCCATTCTTCCGATCTTTCACTCCAGAATTGCCTTTGTTGGGACTGACACACCATTTTTACATCTCCAAGAGCACTATTTCCACCACCTGCAGTTGAAAGGGCCGGCAGAGAGAGAGAGAAAGAGAGAGTGAATGAGAGCTGCGTTTTGTCAGCGCTATTAGCTCCACCTAACTGCACCACATAGAAATCAATGCAAAGGGAGCAACAGGCCTCCCCATGTCCACATTTTCAAATGGCACCGGAAAATTCAATTAGTGTAATGCGGAGAGAGGAACGCAGAATAAGGCCGCAATGGCCAGTGAGGTATTAACATAACTCTCAACAATAACATGGCCTTATTTGACCACAGTACTGTATAACAATGATCGAAGGGAGCATGTAAATGTGAGGCATGAGAGACAGAGTGAATTTAACAGCAGATGGAAACTCAAGACTGAGTGC
The DNA here is from genome assembly GCF_963921795.1 of Nannobrachium achirus. Classification (NCBI taxonomy): domain Eukaryota; kingdom Metazoa; phylum Chordata; class Actinopteri; order Myctophiformes; family Myctophidae; genus Nannobrachium; species Nannobrachium achirus. The sequence continues at coordinate 39,886,370 of NC_137811.1, read as the reverse complement.
GGTGACTGAAAAGGGGAAAAAGTAGGGGGCGGAGGGAAGGATGTTGAGGGAAAGATAGAGACGCTGACAGGTGAGACTGAATAGAAATAGAGAGAGAAATGGGAGCACAAGAGGGAGGGTGGGGGGGAGCTCAGGGAAGATATATAAATACAGGAAGAGCGAGAGGCCCTCCCCGGCTGCATAAAGCTGTAATAAGTCAACCTGGTGTTGTTAGCATTCAGCCAGGCTAGCATTATAGCCATGACCCCGCTGTGTATACTGTAAAACCAATAAGGGAAGGGCATCATCATGGGATTGTGCTGGGGAAATGTGGTACATTGTGCAGACGGAGGAATTGCGCGCTGAGAGGAGATTGAGAGATAGGAGGCCTAGGATACACAGATAGACTTCCATTACATATTCAACCATGGGCCACATGAGTTACAGCTCTAACGCAGAGCTTGCGATTTTCATTTCGCTGCATGCCCGGGTTTTATCCGAATAGTGGTTGTGCAGTCACGGTGCTGTTACAGCGAGGGATTTACAATTTTATCAGCGAGGGGCCAGTGGTCGCAAAGGTGATGCTCTGTATAGACATACTGAATATAGCTATGCGTGTATATGGATCAACACCTGATGACTTCCTGTTTAACACAGTGGAGTTACTTTATATGCGCATGACGAGACTGAACTGAATGGCGAGCACATACAAGGAGATATGCACGTGTGTTTGCACGGCTCACTTTGCAAGGTGTGATTTTTTAAGATCTAAAACTGATATAAGCTTCATTGAGGCTCACGTTTTGCTTGGGCTCAATAAGCTAGTATGCATGGTCTCCACTGCTGTCCCTGGGACTCTCCTGAGATCACATCATATGGCCGTTAAGCTGGCTATACGCCTGATAAAACTCCCTTGAAGATAACATGCCAGAGATAGAAACCAAGTGTGTATGTGTTTATAATATAAGCTAGCAAAGAGACTACCTACACTTTGAGAGAAAATAGCAGTGCGTGTGTGTGTGTGTGTGTGTGTGTGTGCGCATGTGTGTACGTGTGTGTTTATGTGCATATATCTACGGTATGTAACATGACATGTGTATCCACGTGTGTCTGCGTGTGTGTGGTCGACACATCAAACAAGGGACGGATATGAGCTATTCTCGCCAGCCGCCAGTTTGCCTCTTTTTTTTATATAACATGATGGCAGCAGCACCTTTCCAAACAACAGCCCCTTTTCTGTCTAGGATGGTACTGAGGAGGGATGTAATGTAATAGAGTTTGGACTCGGTGAAAGGAGATGAGTCATGTTAATGGAGGTGCCCAGGGCGACCGTGTGGAGTCGGTAGCTGGCACCATCAGCACATTGTTATCTCCCTCTCTGTGTCCCAGCTAAGAGCCAGCCATGGACCTCCCGGGTCGCCGCGTGGCACAGTCACAGTCTCACTGGGGGCCATTTAAACTAGACAGCAGCACCTGGCAAATAGAAGGAGGCTAGGGAGAGATAGGGAACTAGAGGGAAAGGAAAGAAAACCTCACAGGGAAAGTACAGAGTGCTCATTATCACTCAAAATCCTACACTGGGGGTTACACAGTAAAAATCCTCAAATGTTAATTTAACTCAGCCACGAGGGTCCATTTGGTTACATTTCTTTTAGAATCGCAAACGGATGAATTAACCAAATATAGTCTCTCAAGAACAGACTGAGCTCCAGTTAACTGAGCTCCAGTTAAAAGTGAAAAGGAGTAAAGGACCTTTTCTTTGATGATGGCTAGCCAGATTGCACCAAATATAATGACTACAGTGGTAAACATCACTATAGGCCTATGCATGGTTACGTACAATTATACTGTAAGCTTCATAGTAGAAAGATTACAAAAATAAATTAACTAAATATTATTTTAAATTGTGTTTTTGCTCTGTGACCTGAATAGGTGTTTCCTATTAAGGATATAGGTCTTTAACTGCTTTCTTTTTTCTTTTCTTCTTTTTTTTACTGATTTCAAATGACCTTTCATAATGTTTCGCCTTTGCTTAATGTTTTATGTGAAGCAAATTGTGCACACAAAGTGAAATAGTCCAGTGTTTTTGCCTCATAAGACGACAAAAAGAGAAACAATGATCACAGATGGGGACTTTTAAAAGAATCCAAGTATCATTGGATCACACAGACACACACATGGACTTCATAACAATTCAAGTCATCTCGGTAGCGTCTTGCACTTTTCATGCTGGCAGACTAAAACATTGAACAGAGGATGTTATAACAGTGCCCCCTAATGTGCACTGAGAGAAAAGCTAAACGTTTACACCAACTGCTGATGCAGGTTATTCACATAACATTTCTCACATTTCCAAAACCAATTATAGTTCTCACCTCTCTTTTTTAACCCACCCGTCCCGGTGTCCCCTCTTTTTTTTGCCATTATACATCTGCAAGGCAACACACCTCCAAGAGGGTTGAGATGAAACCAAACAACACTGAATAGACGATTAAGATTTTTCAACAAACATACTTCCATTGTTTACTCACAGTAAAATCATGTAATTGTGTGTTTCTGTTTGAGAGGCACACCAGAAACAAAAGGTTACAATGCTCACTGAGTTGCAGTGAAAACTGTTATGACCTATTGTCAGTGCAAAATGTTATAACAGTTAACAGTTATTTGGCTTTTAACTGTGCAAATGAGTAAAGAGCAATCTGATTGAGAATTAGAGTGCAGGATATGCTCAGGTTTGCAGCCAGCATCCAGCCTGCCATATATTATCACAGTGTCACCTAAATGTCTGTCTGACTCTGAAATGTCAAACTATCATCCAGGGATACACCCTCTTAAAGGGACTCCACTGACTATACCATTGGCACGTGTGTGTGTGTGTGTGTGTGTGTGTGTGTGTGTGTGTGTGTGTGTGTGTGCGTGCGTGCGTGCGTGCGTGCGTGCGTGCGTGTGTGTGTGCGTGTGCGTGTGTGTGTATATTATGTATGTGGTATGCACCTGGACCAGCTAGGCCAGCGGGTACCCTATATTAAAATATATTTTTAGGGGCTGGGCCACTGGCGTAGTGATCCACAGAGTTTGGTGGTCCAAGAACCTAGGCTGGTAAGCTGGCCTGACAGTGTGTCACGGGTTTGTCTCCCGATCCCGACGACCTTAGCTATACCAATTCTGCAAACCAATTCTGTTAGAGTGGTTCCCCTGACATCACAGTGACGTCACACTCGTTACAGTGATGTGTCGAGGGAACCACAGTGTCAGACAGACAGAGATACAGACTGAGATACGGTCAAGC
>NC_137811.1:39737949-39882902 GCF_963921795.1 Nannobrachium achirus | reverse complement strand
GATAAAGACCTTTTGGGCTAGTTTAAATTGGTAGCATTGTTGCTGGATAGTGTTAGTTTTTGTCTGTTTTGCATTTCCTCCTACAAGGTATGGGAACTAACAGTATGCGTTATTGTTAATTCACAAATTCAGAAGTTGGTGTTTGAGTGTCTTTCCTGAGGTCTCACATGGTTAATGTATTTGTCTCAGATAAATCCCTTTGATGAAGCTGGATTGTATGGGTTGTTGTTTTAACTTAAAGCTCTAGTATATTGTGATAGTAACCATTGCCAATTTTGCCATAGTTTGTTCAGTAATAGGGATCTCACCATCGGTCCAGCTCTTTAATAAACAGAAAATACATATTTGGGATACCAATTTTATCCAGACATTTATTGACAAAAAGGACGTTTTCAATATTTAGTTAGTTGCGACTGAAGGTCGCAGTTTAGTATGAGAAACGGCACTTCACGTCTCCGGAGGTCTATCCGTGTACGTTTTTTTACGTCTATGTGTTTGTCACTCTGATATCACGCTCTGATATCACTGTGATGTCAGGGGAACCACTCTAACAGAACCCTTAGGCGTCTTACTGGTATCAATTAGTCATAATACAGCTTAAGTTAGTGATCGTTTTTTTGTTGCTTTACTTTTCGTTTTTATTTTATTTTCAATTCTAGTTTGAGATATTTTATTAGTTTAACTATAATAACATTGCTGTTTATTAAAGAGCATCACCTATAACTCAACCACTCTATACAGCAATGATTGCTATTGCAATATAGAGCAATTAACACTTATTTCAAACAAAATCACTGTTACCCAGGGGCGGGCATTTGCTCTACGCAGACTACGCAACTGCGTAGAGCCCCAAGGCAGAGGGGGCCCCCTGCTGGGCTCATTATTCTGAGCATTTAGAAAAAAAAAGTAAGTCTCTAGCCCATTCCTGTCAAAAGTTATGATTGTTTAAAGAATTGACCAACTGCTCACTGGAGTCAATAGGTTTCACACAGAGATCAAACTTCCTTCGCCAAACAGGAAGTGCCCTTCACCAAACAGGAAGTGCCTCTATATCTCATGAACCGTTTGTCGTACAGACTCGGGGCTGGTGTCATATGACTTGATTAAGAGTCCTTAACCTTAATTGGCGCTTCCTTCGCCAAACAGGAAGTGCCCTTCGCCAAACAGGAAGTGCCTCTATATCTCATGAACCGTTTGTCGCACAGACTTGTGGCTGGTGTCATATGACTTCATCAAGAGTCCTTCACCTTAATTGGTTTAACTTAGTCCTGTCCCCTCTTCTGATTGGCTGTTGCCCCTTGTGACGTGGGTAGAGCTGCGAGGGCCCGGTCATTGCTGCTTGCAGCTTTAATTTTATCAAAATTTTGAAAAAATAATAATAAAATAAAATAATGAATAATTAAAATATAATTTTAAAGTATTATTATTCACTGATATTCCCTTATTGTTATTAAAATAATTATTGTCCTGCATCAAATATGTCCTGTATAAAAATATACATATAGGCCTACTCTATATAGGCTACCTTACTGTACTCTTCTTAAATTAATCAAATAGATCCAAAATGATTGTGGTTAGGTATTTAAAACCAACCATAATGACAACAAATAGGCTTCCTCTGCCTCTGCTCTTCATTGTCTTGTCAAGTTCATCGTCTTGTCATGCTAAATCATCACTTTTTCAGAATAGGTATTGAGTTGGAGGGTGGCATTTTTAATTCCTGCACTTCGCACGCACGCATACTGTTTTTTTCACGCATATCTATTTTTCACGCGCGCTCATGGGGGGGGGCCTCTTTTACTACCTTTGTGGGGAGCCCCCAGTTTATAAAAACCGCCCCTGCTGTTACCCCCGACTCCCATTAATCACAACCATGAAAAACTAACATTGCAATTAGTGCGTAACCAATTTGGAAATCTGGTAGCATCACTCACAGTCACAGTGTAATGTACAGTATGCTCTCTTACAAGATTCTCCTCAAACATGCATACACTACAAGATAAAAAAATAATGGGGCAGATCACACTACAGGATTATATCAAGATTTTCGGGCTTGCTGGAGAAACACAAATGTAGCAGCTCCACATGCTGTGATCATTATGCGGAAGGAGATGTAACGGAGGCTGTTAAACCAACCTGCAGCAGCAACAGACGAGAACAGTTCTGATATGTCTGGGTAACATAACAAGACACATTACAGACAGAGAGACGTTTTCTTGCCACATATTAACAAGCGTCAGCTGCCCAGTGAGCCCATAACAGATTGATGATGACAATGTCATGTAAAACAGTAGTGATCATCCAGATAACAAATTGGGAAGCTTAAAGGAGTAGTTCACCCCCAAAATGACTTTTTTTTTCCCTATTATCCCAACCTCCACCATGGAGACTTGAGTTCAATAATATGTTTTGTTTTTTGTCACATTCCTAAGACAAAAAATTGATTATAGTAAACTTACCCTGACACTTTCCCCATTCAGTGCCATGCATTTGGGTCCCCATCCAGTGCCATGTATTTGGGTCCCCATCCAGTGCCATGTATTTGGGTCCCCATCTGGAATCAATGGGGGTAAATTAACTATAATCACATTTTTGTCTTAGGAATGCGACAAAGGTATATTCAGTGATTGTATTTCATTCAAATAAAAATATAATTGGTACATTTTCCATTCATTCTCTTCACTAGAATGTGTGCTGACCATATAAGGACTTCCACCATGGCCCGTGTTACGAGCATAGCTAGAGTCCGTTTTCAGAGGTGGCCAGCCAGTCCTCGACCAATCAGGGTAGAGTTTGGCCGTAGTTATGTTATGATGTTTAGTTATAATGGTCAAATAAAAGTTTTGAGAACCACAGTCGCACTGAATTAAGAACGTCTGCTAAATGCCTAGATTGTAAACTACTGAATTCATGAAATGCCACAGTCTCGTAGTAAATCACATCAGTATCATAATATCCTGAAGCTGGAGACGTAGGCCTACCGATATTCAGTGATTGGGTCTAATGATCAAAACGAGAACATTATAATGGTGTAAAAAATCTATAAAAAACTAAACATTTCCACCCTGTGACAAGATGACACCCGGCCACTTGCATTATCACTGAATACACCCTCAAGTCTCTATGGCATGAGTAATCAATTATAGAAAAAAGTCATTTTGGAGGTTAACTACTCCTTTAAATCACATATCACATTGTACTTTGCAATATACCGTTCACAGTCACACTACTCCAGGATAATATTACCTGATATTCGCTAGTTTGGGATCAATAACCCTTTTCGGGTTTCTGATCCGGTTGGAATAACTTTACGTCATCAGGCGGCAGGAACCCATGCCTGGAACTTCCTGTGCCGTGCACCTCCAAAATTATTCCCCTTTTGTTTAGTTTGGTATAATCATTTCGTTTCTTTAGGTGTAATTATCGTTTGGTAAGTCGCAAGTGGTGCTAAAAGATTAGTTAAAGATGGACATATTTTATTCTAACTCGTGGCGCGACTTGCAAGACTGAACAATCTGGTTCGCTTTCACGCTTTATGTTCCCTACCCCTAATACCGGTATCTCAGATTATCTTGTGGTGTGAGCCCACCTTAACATGTTTTTTTTTTTTTTTTTTAACACTTTTCCAGCAGTAGTCTGGCACTATATAGTATTTTTCATCGATACTAATTGTATTGTCCCCCAAAGTTTAATTTGCTTTGTTTTTCAACACATTATAAATACTCTTTTCACTAAGCTGAGCAGTTAACCTGGGCACAAATCTGGAGGTTTCCAACCCTCTAAAGATGTATGGCCTATACCTGGAGGCAGTAAATGACTACATCAATGAATCCTATGGGGAAGATGTATGGAGACTGATTGAGGCCAGAGCAGAGATCCCCCACCTCAAGTTCATCAGACACCAGATGTACAAGTATGACATTCTTGTCATGTTCTCACATTAAGCTGTGGTGCCAAACTTATTTTTTTTGAGCGGTGGTCACAACGCTCCTATACGTGGCCGTGTGTGTGGGTCTGTCTGTCTGTCTGCGTGCGTGTCTGTCTGTCTGTCTGTCTGTAGCCTGCAGTAACCTTTTCTGACCACACATGTTAAGGGAGGGGCACTGTTGTTCAGGCCAGGCCAGACCAGGCACACACACACACACACACACACGCACACACACACACACACACAGGGGGGAAGGGGGGGGGGGGGGAACCACCGCTCAGTTCACACGGGTGTGATTTTTTTTTACATATAAATGTATATATAAATTAAACTACACAACATATTGCTTAGCAAAATCGAAGCACACGATTCCCGATCAAGCCGTTCAATTAAGAAATATTACACGAGAGGGGTGTGGGTTATTGTGATTATTGGAACGCCAAGTTCCAATAATCACATACAACCACACCCTTGAGTGTAATATTGCAATTAAACTATACAACATACCACTTAGCATGCGATTCCCAATGATGACGGTCAATTTGAAAAATTGTCGATCTACAAAATGTCGCAATGCAACTATTTTTGGCACCCCAGCATATGGATGCTGTTAAGTGGTTAAATCGTGTTTTTTTTTTCCTAATGTTTTTGAGGTCAACATTTCTTACTTACTCTACAGTGATAACCTGATCCTGCGATTGGCCAAGGCAGCAGGTGAGGTGCTGGGCAAGACCCACGATGAGCTGATGTATGCTTTTGGGGTCTACATGGTCAAGAGGATCGGGAACTATGGATATGAGAGAATTCTGAAGGTGACCCATGTGTTCTCAGTCAATCGTTATAAAGCAATAGCAATTATTCATCAAAAATAGATTATGTAGATTATGTTCCGGTTTTGTTTCCTTTTGTGTTTTAAGATGTTCTGTGAAAAATGAATTAAATAACATTCTGTGATTTTTAATTGTGATCTAAAAAGTAAAGGCTAAAAACTAATCTCTGCTTTTCTGTGTTTCGATGCCGTCTTCAAGTCTCAAGCACTTGTTTGGTTATTGATTATAAGCCACTGCTCATGCTCATATTCTAATATCCTTATTCTCCAGGTTTTGGGTCGAAATGTACGTGACTTCATCAATGAGTTGGATAACCTGCACGAGTATTTCCGCTTCTCCTTCCCAAAAGTGCAGCCTCCAAGCTTCTGTGTGGAGGAAGAGTGTGAGACCAGCCTCACCCTGCACTACCGTAGCACCCGCAAGGGATTCACCCAGTTTGTCAAAGGTATCTGGGATGTAAATGGGGTCATAATGTTTGTGTTTGTAGATTTGTGTTTGTTTGTAAGTAGGCCAGTGGATTGTGATATTTATTATAAAGATGTATGCATGGCATTGACACGGTTTGGGTTGTTTCAATAATCTGAATTACCAAGACTCCCTAACGGGGAGATAAGCGACAGTCAGGTCACACGTATACACAAATAGGCCTGTAAGTGCTGTGTACCGCTTTGCGTGATTTTAGGGCAAAATCTGTAGGAGCAGTGTCAAAAAATGTGTTTGAAAAAATCGGCCTGATGGTGGCGCAAAATGGGACAGATCCATGTTGATGACATGACTCTGTGTACCGCTTTGCGTGATTTTAGGGCATAATCTGTAGGAGTGTCCAAAAATGTGTTTTGCAAGAATCAGCCTCATGGTGGCGCTAGAAGAGGGCCATGTGAGAAATGAGGGGTGGAGGTTGTGGTTTGGCAGGCAAGGAGTGTGTGTGCAAAGTTTGGCATGGACAGTGACAGATATATGAGTTGGGGAAAAGTGTGACGTGACCTGACTGACTGACTGACTGACTGACTGACTGACAGCCGGTAGAGGTTTTGATAGTAACTGCGACCTGGCGGTCGCAATAAATAGGCTGGGAGAGACTTATTGTTGGTATCAGCCGATAACACGGTCTGTCCCCGCTACAATGCGCTAGACCCCTGGGAAATGGATTGCTGAGGTGGAGCTCCATAGCTCTCAGTTCTTGCCACACGACTTGTCTCAATTACCACAGAGTCAGACCACCCAATAATGTACTGTATGTTCACAAGGCAATATAAAGGCGGTAAAATGATCTACTTTAAACCAAAAGGCAAAGGTTTATGTTAAACTTTTTCAGAGTTTCCCAAGACATTTTTCAGTATAAGTGTTTTTTTTTTAATTAAAAGTGAAGGGTTGGCACACTAGTAGAATTAATTTGTGCCGAATCTGGGGGAATGAGATCAGTGGAGCTCCCTCTGGTGTTGTGTCCGTGAGCGTTTCTCTTTTGAAGTAGATGAACAATACCCAAATGCAGGTAATTCATTGGCTTTATTGCATGTTATCCTTTGTATAGTGGTGGTGGGTATTTCATTTTAAACGTACTGTATGTTAAATTGTCAATAACGATGTCAAATTCAAATCAAAATTAAACCATGAGGCCAATTTGAACAATTTGTGGTAGATGTTATTCCTTGGCCTACTGGGAGTGTACGTGCAGAGTTTCACGCCACCAATCCTTGCAGCGGTGCCCGAGAGACTCAAAGACAGACTCAAAGACGGACTCACAGGGGTGAAAACATACTGTAATAATCAATGCCCCCGGCTGTTCCGGCTTGGTGGAGATAATGAATCACATACGTATACAGTAAGCCATCATTCAAGATCAAAGTAATTCAGCACAGTGTTCAAATTGACTTTTTTGCTGCAATATGTTATACAACTATTTGAATTAAACTTACGTCGATTTGAACACTCCTGGTGTGTGCTCACTGTGCTGGATTACTTTGATCTTGAATGTTGTATTGTTCCTGACCTGGATGAGGGCGGCACCCATAGATTCTCCCCTATAAACCATGTTCTCCCTCTCTATCAGTTCATTGACATTTTCACTGAATCCCACAGGACAACTCTCTCAAGTCGGGCGGCAATTCTACAACACAGACATTGAAGTGGAAATCCTGTCCAAAGAGGAAACTGAGAAAATGACATATGTGGTATGTACTAGGGCTTGGGTTCAAGTAAATTGCTAATATATCAACCATCTGATCCTGACCTTGTATTTGATGGAATCATTCCATCTCCTTTCACAACAAGTGCTTTTTGGACAAAGTGTTTATTGAGTTGGGAATATGGGTATACATAGCATTTGTCGTAAATTCTGTGTTTTGCAATTCAGCACACTATTTTATTATATCCACTCACCCAGATGTGTTTGCTCACAGTCTCACACAGGCCCTGGGCCCAGTATCTCAAAATCTGTGACAGGCCTCTTTTTTCTTCTTTTAATCTATGGAGCGCTCTGTGCAGAAGCTGCATTTAATGTCATTCCATAAATAAAGATAACCTTGATTTGATCGCAGAAGTGTCATCCAGACATCCACCTTTTTGACCAGGTTTACAAGATGAATTTTGACAATGCAGCCTTCAAGCACCGCATGCCTCAGCAGAAGACAGCGCCCGGGCCCGGCTATGAGAAGCTGCCCATGAAGCGAGGCATCTTCTTTGACATGTTCCCCTTCAGCGTCATCTTCCGCCGTGACATGACAATGTATCGCATCGGCGACGGCCTCAAGGAGGTCTTCTCCGACCTCCAGGGCAAGAAGGTGAATGAGGAGTTCACCCTGGTCAGGCCCATGCTGGAGTTCAGCTGGGACAACGTGAGTTGGACAGGGCCCTGGCTCTTATTGTCAATTTGCGCGCTCATTTATCTGCTCTTTCACTCAGCACATGCCGACTCAATCGTTCACATACTGTACACATTTATAATATAAGCACACTCACTTATGCATTCATCCAGCTGCTTACTTGTTTGCTCACCGTCAAGTCATTTGTCATCACTGTTATAAAAGAACATCTTATCTTCACCTGCTCTCTTTAGATCTACACTCATCTGAATAATGTATTTGAGTTGATGTCCAAAGCGGTGGTGGAAAGTAAACAGAAGGTCATTCCCAAACTGAGCAAGGATGAGACAGAGGAGAACGAACAGGATGAAGAAAGAGGTATCTGCCATCTTAGAATCATACAGTTATTCACGTTTCCCCTCCATCCGCTCACTCACAGGTATCCTCCCCTTCCCCTTTTCATTAATCTGAAATTGTGCTGAACGCTCTCCTTTCCTCCACCAGAGCCCAAGTCAATTGAGGAGATGAGACAAGACCAGGAGTATAGCAGTGCTATGACACCCCAGTACAGCAGCTCTCTCATCGCTGGAGGAGAAGATATTGAACTGCTGGCCTTCCAGACTGTCACTGGTTACGATATGTTTCACATTCTCCCCCCCCCCACACCCTTCTCTTGCTTTCTCTCTCTCTCTTTCTCTCTCTCTCTCTCTCTCTCTCTCTCTTTCTCTTTCAATTCATTCTTTGTGAAGGAGTGAAATATGGAAAAGAACACATAGCCAATGCACCCTTGTGCTTTTTCAGTACCTCTTGGCACAACTTTCCAAACAATGTTTCCCTGATTTATTTTTGGTCTGAAGAGATTTGGAATGGATCTTGCGGAACCCATGAAACAATGCCAGACGTCCTCATAATCCTGTCCGACAGTCCCTCCTTCTCTATCTTTCAGGGAAGTGCAGTGAAACCATCTTTGAGGACATGCGAGAGCCTCCCAAGAAGCCTCTTCATCTGAAGGGTCAGATGAAGTATGTCCCCCAATGGGACTCTCTCATCTTCCTGGGGACACCCATGTAAGGCCGTAAGATCAGTGGTTCCCAAACTTTTTAGCCCGTGACCCAAAAGAGAAATTAGACGTTTGCCCGGAGCCCAAACTAGTGAAAATAGCAGTCTACAAGCTCACAACGCGTCGCTTCGCGCCACGTTGTGAGCTTGTAGATTGGTTATTTTCGTTATTTCTTAAACATTTGTTTTCTGATTTAAGGAATTTCTTATAGATTTTTATTTTATTTAGCCATGAAATTACTTCGAAAAAACTTTGCATTTTTTATCATGAAACTTTTTGCTTTTTTGGTAATGTTTTTTGAAAGTTTTGGAAAAATAATAATTAAAAACAAAATGTAGGATCCTGAAATGGGTCCCGACCCACTGGGAACCAGTGCCATAGGGGATACCCAAACCCAATTTAACCCTTTCATGTATTTTCAACTGAAACTTGACCGTCGACATGACCCTTAATGAGCAAGAGTTTTGTCAAGTGAGAGAGCCATGTGAATTAGCCTTAAGTCTCCTGCATTGGTTTGGCAGATTAAAGTACCGGTATGCTAATTACAGTAGCTAAATTGAACACATCTGCTCCATTCCCTCTTCTCAACGTATTCCTGCAGTATTGAGACAGTGGAGGACATGATTAAGATGGGGGTATATGTAAACGACCTGAATCTGCACGACTCCAGCAGAGAGCTGATCCTGGCAGGCACACAGCAGTCAGCGGAACTACAGCTGGCCCTTGACCAGGTGACAGGCAGATTGTGGGCCAAGACAAATATTATAACTTTACCAGGTCAAGAAAAACATGCTAAGTTAAAGTATTGTAGCTTGCTGCAGACCATGCATAATGCATACCATATCTATACTGTACATTAATACATAGTAAGTAAGTACCTTTGACTATTCACAGAAATGCTATATAAATATATTATTAAACGCATCAGACTTTAATACGTTTAAGTCAATATAATTTCCCCAGAATCTAAATAGTATTCATTCATTTATCCATTCATAACTGTGAGAGTGTACAAATGTAACCAAATGGATCCATTTGGTAACGTTTGTACATTCTCAGATTTTAAAATAACACAGGACTTTGCTGTGTAGTATATAGGCTACAGTATCTCAATCGTTTCCCATCTGTGACTAGGGCTGTCACGATTATGACATTTTACATGACGATTAATTGTCACACAAATAATTGCGATTAACGATTTAATTGTGTTTTTGTCATTGACAATTACATTACTGTTTGGCTTTTAGGCTTTGAAGTTTTACATGGTAGATATGACATGTAACCTAAATATACAAAGAAATTACTGACATATTTGACAACTTTCTACTTAAAAAACAACATTGATAGTGGATATAGCCGATCTACAAGCTCGCTTGTAGATCTGCTATTTCCACTATTTCTGAAAGTGTTTGTAAATGTATGAACATTTTTCAACATTCACGATTATGACGATTAAGACAGAATATTTGCGATTATGTCAAATATTTGCGATTATGTCAAATAATTGCGATTAGACGATTATGTAATAATGGTGACAGCCCTATCTGTGACTCTCCAGGAGCAACAGAAGTACACCCAGCTACAGGAAATCGTCAAGAAGCTGGACGAGGAGAAGAAGAGAGGAGACTCGTTGCTGTATGCCATGATTCCTAAAGCTGTGGCAGACCGCCTCAGGAAGGGCATCACTGCACTGGAGACATGCCAGGTACAGGACACCATGAATGATGATGCAATTCGAATATTATTGCAAAAACAATATTTAGAACCAATAACTGACTTAGAACAGAATAATTGAGAAGCAATTTTTCTTATGTATCAATGAATCGACACAAAAGATTCGAATAGATTTTTGACACATCATGACACGTTGTGAGCTTGTATGTTATATATGGCATATAATAGCACTGGGCATGGTTTACTGGTGCCTAAAAGATATGCCATGAATTATTCCCATTTACAAAAAAATATTGATATCAATTATTTTAAGCCTAGAAGCAAGCCATCCAGGACCCTGGTGAATCTTGACCTTTGATTCTGTGAAAAGACATAAATATTTAATTGTATGATATCGTAACTGTCGGGCAGAAACCTCGTATCTCCAAGTTTCAAATTTGTACATTTTTTCGCAAAGCAAAGCCCTGCTTCATCATACAAGGCCGTCGCACAAAAGTAGTGAAAACAGCAGATCTGCAAGCACACAACGCCTCGCGGTGCGAGGCGTTGTGTGCTTGTAGATCGGCTGTTTTCACTAGTTTAGTTCATTTTTAAATGATGAATACGAAATGAACGGTTTATAAATACCCTTTGTTTCACAGGATCAAAGGTTTTATGCATGATTCACCAGGATCCTGGATGGCTTGATTCTTGGCTTAAGATTTTTGTGGCACCAGTAAACCACACACACTGCTATTCCCTATACTATAGCATGGGTCTGACTTCAACAAGGGATCCAGGAGCCCAGGACCCTTAGGCAGTCTCAGGTTTACTACAGGGGAGCCAAATATCAACACCTTTTCAATTGCATGAGTTCTGAAATGTAGTTTAGAAAATGCAACGGAACAGATACTGATTTGTCATCAGCTTCTCAAACATACTTAGAGGAGATTAAAGAACTGAGCAGCTATTAAAACAAACAAAGGATTATCGATGCACACTGTATTTTAATAGTTTGTACCAGACCTCTGCAAATCAGCAGATGAATGGAATTAAAGGCACCATTTATTCAATTTTAGAGCAAATCCAATGATATTATATCCAAGTTCTATGTTCAGTATTTGTGTGTGTGTGTGTGTGTGTGTGTGTGTGTGTGTGTGTGTGTGTGTGTGTGTGTGTGTGTGTGTGTGTGTGTGTGTGTGTGTGTGTATCCTAGGTTTTCCCAGATGTGACCATACTCTTCAGCGATGTAGTGAAGTTCAATGAGATCTGCATCCACATCACCCCCATGCAAGTGGTGGACATGCTCAATGAAATCTACATCGTCTTTGACACGCTAAGCGAGAAGCACAACGTCTACAAGGTCAGATGAGAACTGGTAAACAGTACAAGCTGCTCTAGCTTTTTTCTTCGACTACCCCACAGTCAAAGAAATGTAACTGTAAACGTAAAAGTAACTGTGAGAAGTCACATGGAAACTCTACAACAACAGCAGCACTAACAGTACAATTAAATGCATTGAAAATGCATTCCTGTACTTAACTACCATGCCATACTGTATGTCAACAGTGTAGGCTTGTGTGAACGCTCACGACTCTGGTCTAGCATCTTGTAGAGCAGTGGTTTTCAACCCTTTTCATATCAAGGTCGATTATTTATTGGGTATTTGAGCCACGGACAATCATTTGATGAGATTTAACCTCTCAGAGCCCAAACTTAAAATATTTTGTTATCGTTGGATAAAGACTTTAGTTTGTGCACAATTCCATGCTGTTTTGATGTGGTAACATTGGAGATAACAGACAAACGTTGATCAATACAACAATTGTCAAATTGTGTTGAATTGTGTAGACTTCTTGTAAAGTAAGTAATGCAGATGTTTAACAATAATGTTACTCTTGAGAGGATGTAAAATGAAACCAAATGGACCCGTACCGGTCCATTTGGTTTCACTTGTACGGGTCCATTTGGTTTCATTTTACGCTCTCAAGAGTTGAAGATCTATAAAGGTCCATTTGGTTACCAACTCTCAATCATTTAGCTGGGAATCCCCTCAAGGACCACTGGTCGAAAACCACTGTAGCATTACCACTAACCCATCCTCTGCAGGTGGAGACCATCCGAGATGCTTACATGGTGGTGGCAGGTGTGCCCAACAAGACCACCTTCCATGCCCACCACATCTGCGACATGGCCTTGGACATGCTGAGCTCCATCGACCACCTCAAAGACCCTTCCACCGGGGACAACATTCAGATTCGAGTCGGTGAGAAGAGAAATTCAAGGCCATATCTACTGCATTTTTATTTTCTCTGGTAATGTATTTATATAGTACCACCAGTCCACACCATACTAGGTTTCTGGCATCTTTAGCCAACTGATTATGAGTTACAGCATAATAGGCTACCTGATATTTCTGCTCAGCCGCAGCTTCCATTTTTTGTAATTCAAATTTGACGTAACAAACTTTTTTTCACAGCCACATTAAGGTCAGAGCATAGTCATCTATTGGACAGTATCAAGAGCTAATAAAAATGCCAGTGAGTTGATCTCATCTACAGACAAGTCATTGTTGACATCCCGGCCTATCACTGTTGTCCGTGTACTTGAATGATGGTTTTGTAGTCATGTGTGGGAGTAGAGGAGAGGCAGAGGGCTCAGCACTCATCCCTGGGGTTCATGCTTCAATTAATTCCATTATCCACTCATTGCCATTAACTCTGGATAAAAGCTAAAAAGATATAAATGTTAAGATAAAACTCTAATCTTTTTCAATTAAGGATCAACTGGCATGACATATTAATTTCAGTCAGTGAACTACATCTTTACCGCCACCTCAGGTGTCCACTCCGGTATGGTTGTAGCTGGAGTGGTGGGCCTGAAGATGCCTCGCTACTGTCTGTTTGGTGATACTGTCAACACAGCTTCGCGGATGGAGAGTAATGGAGTAGTAAGTATGCCAATGCAAACTGTGCTAAATAACCCTTAGTATTACCACATATTACAGTTAACAACATAACATTAACAAAACAAAACAAAAAAACTGTAAACTAGAAGCAGTGCTCTTCCGAGCACAGGTCTCCACCAGGCCGTGCATCCTGGTGGTGCTACTGTATAATAGGCCAATGTAAAAAGGGTGGCATATGTTCTTCACCTTAGATCTTTCATGGCAATCGGACGCTGCATGCATGATTTCAAGCATTGTGTTACAAAAATGTGTTTTTCTAAAGTCTACCTGCTGGTGGCGCTATAACAGGACAATGTTAAAAAGGTAGCATTTGTTCCTTGACCTAGTGGGAATATGTGTGGCAAATGTCACGGTAATCGCAAGCTGCGTTGATGATTTGAGGCATTTTGTTCAAAAACGGAGCAATCCTGCAAACTTTGGAAGCTAATATTAGCCAATCAGGATGGAATGTGAAATATCAGACGGATTGGACTTGATCACATGACTATAGAGATACTGTGTACCGATTTGCATGATTTTTGGATAAAATCTCAAGGAGTAATATCCAAAAATGTGTTTTACATAAGTCAGGCCAAAGGTGGCGCTATAAAAGGCTGATGTGAAAAATGCAGGGCAAAGGTTTATCCTTAGCCTCTAGGGAGTGCGCTTACAAAGTTTGAAACTGATCGGTTGAGTTATAGGTAAAACCACAAATCGGGCTGTTATAGCGCCACCATGAGGCTGATTAAAAAAAAATTAAGTGGCATTTCTTCCTCGGCCTAGTGGGAACGTGTGTGCGCGATTTCATGATAATTGCACTTTGCGTTTGTGATTTGAGGCATTTTGTTCAAAACGGCTCAATCCCACAAACTTTGGAAGCCAATCTTAGCCAATCAGGATGGAATATGCAAAATCGGACAGATCCGTGTCGATCACATGACTGTCGAGATATTGCCTACCGATTTGTAGGATTTTTGGACAAAATCTGTAAGAGTAGTGCACAGAAATGTGTTTAGCAAACATTGGCCACTAGTTGGCGCTAGAAAAGGCCCATTTGAAAAATTTAGGGCAGAGGTTCTAGATTGGCATCCAGGGAATGTGTGTGCTCACTTTGGCAGCGACCGGGCCAACGGTGACTGAGATTTGGCGCTCACAAACTGCGAGGACGCACGGACGGACGGACGGACGGACGCACGGACGCACGCACGGACGGACACACGGACGGAGGGGAAAACATACTCTCCCTCAGCCTTCGGCTGGTGGAGACAATTAGCACAGATATATCTTCTGTGTAACAAGACCGTTGTATGTATGGTGTTTAAGTTCCTTATAATCACATCATTTGTTTCCCATTAGTTTTAGTAAGAACAAGACAAAATTACATTTCTGTGGGAGATGCTCACAGTCACAATGCTCTCCAGTGATCTGAAAATGCAGCTAACTGTTTAATTAAATGAATTACAGAATAATGCTTTTGTAAATGTTATCAAAAGAAGACAACATCCCAGTGTCTTGTCGTTATTTCAATACTTAAAGATGAAAGATGAAAAACGCTGCCTGCAACTAGATTTACTATTAGTCTTGGCTCTCTGATTTCTAAATTGATACATTTCCATGATAAAGAAAAAAATTTATACATTTTACATTTGAGTGGCTATAAACTATCAAATATTGAATATTTGAATGTAGAACAATACAATATACGGTTGGTCTTGAGAAAGTTGTCAATTATGTCCCTGAACCAGTATTATTTGGCAATTAAGATGATTCTGAATCCCATATGAATGAATAACTGAACACTTAACAATGCCTACTGTACGTTTGTTCCATCTATCCACTTGTCCATGCAGGGAATGCAGATCCATATTAGTCAAACTACTAAAGACCACCTGGAACATGAGCCTTATATTATTGAGGAGAGGGGTAAGATCTTTGTGAAGGTGAGTGGTGACTAATATGTCACTTATGATATTTCAAGTTCTAAATAAACATTGAAGCTGCATTGTGCAATGTCATAGTCACAAGGCCTGACAATATGGTTTCATTGAGACATCGACCAATATGTGCACACATTGGCTGTCCATATCGATAGGGCTTCATATCGCACAATGGGGCTTTAAAAAACAAAGGCGATAGAAAGTTCTCAAGCAAGTTTCATGTCTGTAAAGTAGATTTCCTTACTGTGAAATGAATGGAAACCAATAGCTTCCTTGTCACTTTTTTTTTTTTTTAAACTACTGTGTATGCCTTTGAAAACAGACCATCACCTACATAGCACTTTCTGCAAATTGTTGTATATTGTATGTATGGTCTACATACACTTGCTGGAAATTAAAACAAGATGCAGTGTGGGTACATGTCAGCATTCTTTATAATAATAATAAGCGTTATATAATATGTGTATTATTCTGTTATTGCAGGGTAAAGGCTACATGAAAACCTACTGGCTGAAAGGGAAGAAAGATCTGTCATTCAAGACCCCAGCAGAGCTGCGCTACACCAGTGAGCAGCAGGACTTTGAGGACAAGAGCTCTGATAGGTGAGATGTGTATCAATAATATAGTATTAGAAACATAGAATATTTGAACACAGGATGCTCTCAGTTATTTGAATCAGATCTGAGTCAAATCTCAGGCTGTGGCACAAGGCAGTGAACATTCTATTCCCAGTGTTGATTAAAGGAGTAGTTCACCCCCAAAATGAAATTTCTTCTATTGATTACTCACGCCATGGAGACTTGAGTTTTTGTATTTGTCGCCAGACATACATTTGATTATAGTAAATATACTATTATTGTTATCAAATTATAGTCTTAGGAATGCGACAAAATTCAAAAAATATTATTGAACTCAAGTCTTCATGTCAATAGTAATCAATAGGGGGGAAAAAACATTTTGGGAGTGAACTACTCCTTTAATGAGAAAATAAAGCATCTGCAAATGTATTTTTGTTCATATTATGTCTTAAAAATATATATATATTGTATTATAGTTCCACCGACAATAGCAACAAGCGCTCTGTGTCCAACCTAAACTACCCCAAAGAGGACAAGACATGGGAGCATACCCCCAGACCCAGTGAACTTCACGTGGACACCCTGCCCCCACCAGAGGGCACCGCTGAGCGTAGACCATCAGCAGTAGATCCACAGGAGAAGGAAAAAGCTAAAAAGACCAACAAATTTGGGTCCAAACAACTGGAAGTACCTCAGGTCAACGTGGTGGAGACAGCGCCACCTGCTGACGTTGTGGAGGTCCCCTGTCCCCAACTCAACAACAAGAGAAACAGCTTCAAGCTGCAGTACAGTAGGCTGCCTTTACGCAGCGCCACCTGTTCCATACTCTGATAGGTAGATCTAAACTAGGGTCTAAACATGATGACATGTCAGGGTGCTGTGGTGTAAGATTACCACCAAGCCCCCGCTCAAATGTGAGGAGGGTATGATGCCAGAGTTATCATGGGGGATGTAGTCTCACAGCAAGACAGAGTGGCAGCATCAACCCACGTCAACATAAAGGACTATTAGTTGTATGGACTCTTATTAAGGCACTCACCTGCAACCCCACAATGCCTGTGAACGAAATTTTCTTTTTGTGTTATTAAACCACCAAGGCCTCTAAGATCACAACATAATATCTTTGTTGGTGACTACTGTAAGGGCAGCATCCTCTCTGCAAAATCACTACACATACAGTAAATAGGTGTAGCGAGCACTGAAGAAGTATGATAGCCTACATACTGTAACTATAATGATGATGACCTCCTCATGATGACAATAACCATAATGATGAGATACCTGTTGAATTGTATATACTATCCCCTGTATACTAGTGTCGAAGAAAATAACTTCTGGGGATTATTTAAAGTGATAATTAAAATTAAAGTAACCCATTTTTGGAACGAAGCTTATGGGGTTTTCAGTTGCTATATGGGTGCTTCTGAGACTAGATGCCATCAGAAGGTTTAGTTAGGCTTAATAGGGAGCTAGTTATTCACAACATTGTTTTCTTCTTCAGTTTTGTATCTTACTATCGTAGTTTTTATTGATTAACAAAATGCATATTCATTAACATATATTTATCTGTCAAAAGGATAAAACAGGGCTTATTTCCATTGTGATCCAATGGTCTAACTTGTATTTTGTGATTGTTTATTCAAGTGGGGAAAACTGGACATCAAACCTTCTCTTTTTATTATCATTTTATTATTGTTGTTCAAAGCGACCATTATAATCTAAACTTTTACAGCTCAGTCTTTTTTTACTCATGTATTGCTTTTCAAAACAGAAAAGACCCGATACATTCAGATTCAGCTTTATTGTTTCAGGTGTAAAAGAGTGAGTTATGGGTAAAATTGGATCTCGTACACGATCTCAACATTTTTCAGTTTTTAGAATAGGGCAAAGAATGGAGAATCAAGAAACAAGGTCAGATAAGAATCTCAACAAATTACATTAATGTCTAAAACAGTGGAAGCATCAAGGCCACTGTGGCCCCAGGCAGGGAATATCATTTTTTGAGGGGCATAAGGCCAAACTGAGGAGGCACAGAAGTTATGGACTTCATGAAATTCTTGCCGTGGTAACTGGATACTATTTTGTTATTACGACAGTTATTCAACCAACTCTTCACCAATGGAATCCCCTTTTCACCAAAGTCTCATTTATCTTTGCTGTCTAGTGTTATTTAGCGTTTTAAACGTTTTAAACAAAATTGACAATTACCCCATACTGTTAGGAGTAACCAAAGAATTCATGGGCAAACTCGTTTTTCATGGTACATTAAGAACAAAATAATGCTATCCATCAGCTTTTTCAAGAGGTCATCCTATGTACACCTTCTGCCTCATCATATTTTGTTGGGAAAAGGTTGGCTATACTGTCACATAGGATACTTTTCTTTTTTCTTTCTTTCTTTTTTTGTGACAAAATCAAAGAGATGTCCTTGAAAATTCTTTGCAGCTTTTATCCAACTAATTATTATTTGCAGGAAAGCCGTGCTTTGTGTGGGGACTGGGGAGCTAGCCCAGAGTAACCCCGGTACATTCATTCTGGTCAAAACTGTGGAGTAAATTATGATGATTTATTGCTGATCATGACTCTCTCACTATACTTAAAAAAAAGATTATTGTTTGGATTCCCTGAATGTGACAGGAATGAATCTCTGCTCCCAGTTGTATTTGATTACCAAACCTAAGTTTATATTCACATATCCAAATTCTTGAGCAAAAACACACATTTTACAGATGAGCTGACTGCTTGTAGGCTATCAAACTAAAAACGTGTAACAGGTTTAAGATATTTAACTATTTATTTCTCTTATAATTAACCTTTCTCCCTGGCATATTTGTTGTATTTCCAAGACCAATGGGTCCAATAACTGCGTGGCTTCACATGGATCTTGGCCTTCATGAGGCCAGTCTATAACGTATGATTCCATATTGGTGCTAGATTTCAGCATTCACTTCCATAGAAGGCTTGATTCTGAACAAAAACTAGGCGATGACATCATCCATACCCAAATCGGAACCGCATAAACCTTCTTTTGTTTTGTTAACCAAAGCCAGATGTAGGAGCAGTTAGCACCGCTCAAAAACAATTATGCAAAAAACAAACATGTAAAATAATCACAAACTATTTGGGCCTGGGAGACCGTAGGGGTGTGACGATGGATGCTTGGGCAGTCAGGGATCTCCAGTGCTCTCCATCTGCTGCTGTGCAAGCAGGGTTTGGAAGCTGCAGCCAGTCCAAAGACCTTTAGCTACATTCAAATTGCGACATCAAATTCCTTCGTTATAAAAAGTGTTTTTCAAAAAGTACAGAACATATACTGTGCAGCGTGCACAGAAACTGGTGTTGATTTGCCGCTGATAAGGATTTAATGTTCATGCTAAGGAGAGGTGAGGCACGGTCAGCTGCAGTCCCACTGGCCTCCTCTGAACCAGCATTATTTTTATCGAGATTCTTCACTGCTGCTCTATCTCATAATAGCCAGGTAGAGGGACAGCACAAGCTCAGAGAGCAGCCTAAGCTTAGCTCACCCAATCCTTTATCCAATTCAGGCCCCAAATCCACAACCACAATTCACTGACCTGAGGTTGCTCATCATGGCGATAACACAGTGCCATTATGTTTGACTGTCATTGTCAGGTTTGAGGTTAGAGAACCCTTGTGATCTTTTAATGAAAGGTAAGTGACATAATTGGTGTTCTGCTTATTATCTCATAACCAAAAATAGGAGAATGCGTAAGCCGTGCGCTCACTACTGTGCAGGTGTGGAATGCAGGTAAGAGCTCATTTCAACGAGGGTGCACCTTCTCCACACACACAGACAGGCACGCTCACACAAACACACACTTGAACTCTCCCTGTAGAAGATATTTCCTTGTGAGATGTCATTACATGATAAAGAGGAAGTCATCAGGAAACCGCTTAAGCACTACTTCCTGTCTGTTGCCATGGTGACAGGCCCCATTTCGCAGTTGCACAGTTTACCATCCATGTTAATTTCTTGCAGAAGGATAAGGAGAGACAGAGCAAGAGGCAGGACATAGAGAGGCAGGTCTGTTGCTGAGCTAGTATCCTGTCCACAGTGTCCAGGCCCTCCTACGTACAGTACGCGCTCCAGCCGGGTCTTTCTTGGCTTGACCTACAGTATCGCTGCAACATCTGACAGCAATTACTGGCTCTATCCTATGGCCTGATTGGCTAGATCCTTTTGAGGGCGGATTCACACTGCGGTCTCGAGACCGGTCTCGAGGCTACTTGGCAGATGTTTAAACCGGTTTTGACAGTGTGAAGCGTGCGGTCTTCCTCAGAAACGGATAGCCTCGAAACCACCTCAAGAGGTAGTCTCGAGACTGCATTGTGCGACCTCGAGACCGGTGAGCCGCAGTGTGAAGCAACCGGCCTCAAAAACGGTATTGATGTTGAACGTGACCTCATATAATGTCGACGAGTCAGCCGTCGGCACAAATAAACACTGGGTAACAGTTGTCGACATGGCCATGGGATCAGCGACTTCATCTCACAGAGAGATTGCTTGCTTGTAGGACTGTCTTCTAAAATTCGTTTATATGTTTTATATCACCAGTTAGCCTACTACTGTGGTGCGCTGGACTGGTGTCATGTACTTCCAATTGGGAGAAGTAGCAATTGGCGAACAGTTATTTATTGTCTCGCACCAGCGCACTGAGGCAGGGGTGAAAGTGAGACGGGACGGCCAGAACCGGCGCTCCGTTAAAACATTCGGAACACGGGACTGTAATCTAGGCTGACCTAGGATCAGATTCAGGTCCGTTATTAGCCGCGAGGCAGCGACATGAAGTATGGCTGTAACTGTGAGATGATGGTTATGCTGCTCTGGGATCAGATTTACAGCGGGAGGGGGGGGGGGCTTGGTGCGTGCGTGCATGCATGTGTGTGCGCTGTCGCCCGTCGGGAAAGAAAAGCAGAAAGAGAAAGCACTAGCCTACAAGTTAAACCATGAACTGTTAAACCATGAAAACAAACCGAAAATGACTTACCGCTGTTGATAGAAAATAGCCTAAAAGTATTCCTTTATCCCTGACTTTTGTTTCGATGTTATAGATTCCTTGGCACTGCTTGTGCACTGCTGTGCCTGCTTGACGTGCCATTAATGTGAATATTAAGCCACAAGCGTTTCAGCCATGTTGATTATTAAATAATTAAAATAATAACGTGCGCTGCGCTGCATGTCTCGCTCATCATTCTGCACGTTTATGCGCCTGGAAAATAGCAGATCTACAAGCTCACAACGCGTCGCGGATGCAAGGTCAGTGTGAGCTTGTAGATCAGCGACACAGGTCAATTGATATGCAAATAGGCTTGTTTGTCTTGTCGAGGTGTGGGGGGTGCGAGACCCAAGACCACTGCAACAATGTTCCACACTGCGCTGTCGCGCGTCATTGAATTGTTACACCAACTTTCGTGTCTGAATTTATTGGCAACCACCATCAGCAATGTCGCATAGTTGATGACACTATGTGCATACCGCCACCTATAGGACCGGGCTGTATAGTGCTAGTGATCTCCAGGGAGGCCAGAAGGTCTGCCAATGTGAATGCTGGCCAGCGTGAACCAGCAACCGGTTTCAGAATCAGTTCTAATCAAACGGATTGCAGTGTGAATCCGCCCTGAATGAGTTGACTCTCAGCCAGCTGCCCTTTGGGCCAGCTGGTCGCCATTCACAAAAGCGCTGATAAACAGTAGTGTTATAAAATCACAGGTCTGGCTGCAGACAAATTAATCTGTTCTTTCATGACGTGATAGTCATTTGTTGAATTTAGGAAGATTACCAAGCCTCAGCAAAGCCAGGTTCAATATCGGTTACTCTGGAAATTATCCAATATTACCCTCGTCTGTCTATTTATATTCCACAATGTCAAATAAGATAAGGAATTAGAAGAGTGATAACGTCTATAGCAACCACTGAAGTCATACATGGGTAGGTATACTGTAATATACCAGCTCCCATACTAAAGATCATCTCAAGTCCAGCATTTTCAAGCACTTTCATTATACTGTAAATGATCCCACAAGTGTGATGCGTGTGTACTGTGCATGTTCATGTGCATATCAATATGTGCATGAAGATGAGAAAGCAAGACCCTTATGTGTATTCATAGATGGAAATATAGACACAGGGAGAGATCTGGTGCTCGGCGCTGACATGAGCCACATTCCAACAAAGGTGAACACAAAAAAGGGTTAAGCCGCTCCCCTTTCAAATGGCTGCATCACTGGATTATTGTTAAATTCTTTCTGGGCTGTTCACTTGTCAGAACACGCAGAGGCATAGCGTCAGCATATGGGGGCTGAAAGAGAGAGAGAGAGGAACAGAGTAAGAGGGAGGGAGTGTCAAAGTCTGGGGAAGGAGAGATACTGTAGTTTGAAGTCAGTATTTGAAATTCAGAAGAAAACAACAGAGAGAGAGAGAGAGAGAGAGAGAGAGAGAGAGAGAGAGAGAGAGAGAGAGAGATAGAGAGAGAGAGAGAGAGAGAGAGAGAGGCTCACTGAGGGGTGTGTCATAGCAATTTAGTTCCTCAAGGAAGTACAACTGAGCATTATCTTGAGTCAGGGTGGCAAACACTGATAGAAGCGCCAAAGGAGGGTTGTTTTTCTTTTTCTGGTGTTGTTCCTCGTGGTAGAAAATGAAGGTAGAAAATTAACCGACTGGCCTGTACTGTCATACCTGAGGCACGTGCAGAGCAGGAGAGAGAGAGAGAAATCTGACACAGAAGAGGAGGGAGGGGGACTCCAGACGCACACACACAGGTGAGATACTGTTCCTTGGTATTTCTGTATGACAGCACTATGACATCCAACACTACATGTGCACAGATATTGTTGCTGTGTTGAAGATATAGTTTATTTTGTAGAGTGTCTGTAGGATATGAAATTAATGGGATGACTGGAACAAATAAGTCACAACTTTTCTGCACTTCCCCTTCTTAAGAGTTCAGCCTAGGAGACGTGTGTGTAGTCTGTGCACACTCACAGTCATGCTGGAACAAGTACAGTGCAATGCTCAAATTCTGGAACTTTCTGGAGTTCAAATGCTCTAACTGCTGGAAGTTGCTCAATACAAACTTTATCATTTGGCTTTCCCTCCTCTTTTGCCCTACTTTTATTTAAGCCTTGAAAGGTTCAATTTGCACACTATTCAGAGTTAAATTAACACTAAGGATGTTACAGTGTGAAAGGCAGTAGTACTGTACATGGTGGTAGACAGTATTGATAGTTACTAAGCTTTATAGGCCCATATCCTCATCAGCCACAAAGCCAACTGCTGCCTGTTTCGCTTCCCTTTTGAGCCTCACAGATGGGCAGCAGGCTAGAGAAGAGTTGTTCAGAGATGTTGTGCAACCGTGGAAGACTTTTGTCCATATTTCAAAATACCTGACTTACTTTCAGTTAAAAAAGAATGTATAGGGGACAAACTGGAGGCAGCAGATGAGTGTATATGAACCCTGCTGACATTATCCAAACGTGCAGAAGTTCAAACAAGATAGAATATTGACGTAATAACCTGATTATTATAAATAAATAAACTATAGCGTTGCCGGCAATAGAACCACATCTTAAGTGAAACTTCAAAAAACAATACCCACCATCTGTATGTCATTGCCAGCGTTGAGAGGACACAGAGACGCTTGTTTTTATCCTTTTCTAGTTATTGTACCCCTAGGCGTCACAAAGAAACGGTAGAGTGGCCAGCCATTCATGCATGGGCTTAGAACGCCAGGGATGGGAATGAGAATGATCCACACTTTGACATGCTATTCTGTTATGTTTTTGAACATTACCAGCACTACAAGCTCAGTGCCACAGTATCCAGAACACCCATTTGAATAGTTTCATGTTCTGAATAATCACCTCTCTCTGACTCCAACCGTTGACACCACAACCCCGCCCGTGCCTGGTGGTGACAATGTGACACAAAGCTGGGGACATCTGTCAGTGAAGCTTGTCTCAGCAAAGTCCCACTGCCCTGCAGTACAAGGCCCACTCAGACTGGCCAAGTCAAAAGGGCTCACTTCAACCCCCTGCTAAGTCCTGTGAGTTTAGGGGGATTTACCTTCACACCGGCCTCGCAAGAACGAACACGATAAAATGCACACACATACATATGCACATGCACACACAAGCTAGACAAACACAATCTGAAACACATTGACACTAAAATACACATCTGCATTCACAAGTACACATGGACACAGATAAACACACACAACCTCAGGCTACACTGTGAAGTCATCTGTGGAATGCTAAATATTTACTTCTCCTGTCCCACCAATCAACACCCCCTATTTCAGTGTTCATCAGATGAACATACTTTGTAACTTTGAAAAAGAAACCTATTACGACAAGGGATCAACACTCAGTTATTCTCTGTTAGAGTCAGTGTTGGATTCTAGTAGTCAAGTTGTCACAAGTAAATATAATGTGGCCGTCACCTCAAATTGAATACACTCTTCACTCAATCTGGACCCGGAATTTGATGCTCAACATTAAAAGCATCCTTGGTTTGACAGGCTGCCCTCTGCCCATTACAGAAACGAGGTCTTGTGGAACTGTGCATTAGGGACACAGTAATATTCAACATAGAGATATCCACCTCTCCATAGGTTTGTGTAAAGCAAACAGACACAATTCTTCGTTCAGTGCAAGCCAAACACTATACTGTCTCCAGCTGTGAATTCATATTTCACTGTGTACACTATTGGCAGACGGCTACGCAGTACACACGTACGTAAAATCCCAATAGTCTTCTTAGCGAATAAATGAGATTGGAACCCAATCTGAAATAGCTATCACGCTGCTCCATTTCCATTATCACCGTTATGGGAAATTAATCTAATGAATGTTCTTTAATTCCCCGCAGGGAACCAGAAGCTTTGTATCGAAGCAAACCATTAGAAATGGGACAGTTGTTCGGAATGAATGGCTGTGCATGTAATAAGGAACCTAGTGGGATATCCTATAAAAATGAGCATTTGCTTATTATGCATATCGCACCCAGGGTGGTTCACACACGGGGGGATGCAGAGAAACACAGCTAGCATAGCCTATTAGCATGGTATGATCATTAGTGCGACTGTATAAAAGAAATCATTAGTGAGCCATGAGGTTGTTTGGCAACAGTGCTGACTGAGCATCATTGAAGTCAAACAGTGAGAACAGCAGTCCCCAAAATGCATAGAGGCAATGACAGGGGAAAGTGACAGCATACAGTCGAGAGACATTCTGTTTGTCAATGTATCACTTCCTGTTGGCCAAAACAAACTGTAGGTCCCAATCTCTACATTGTTTACGGCACAGGAATCTAATCATGTGTGGTAACATGGTCGCAATGACAGACTACTGTAGGTGTTATTTTACCCCAAGTTACCGGTAAACAAGACATTATGAGGATACTTGACTTTCTCTGTTAGCCCTGGTGTTGATGCAATCTGGAAAAACCTCAGGTATGGACTTGCCTCAGCTATGCAGCATCCCTGCCCTCTTTCCTAAATGCCTGTCCACACAGGCAACAAGTGGGATTCAGCATTCTGTCTGCTTGTAAATTTTTCCAAATTCTGTTACTTAGTTATCACACTTGAGTTACAACCAGCTGGTGCATAGGGAAGCTAAATCCCTCCACTTCCTTCTGTCTTTGGCCAAATCGCGTGGTTTCTAAACCCGGTGACTGTGTGGAGACAAAAAACGTAAATGACACGTCAAATAAGTTATTTGATCCTTCAACATTTTACTATTACTTGCACCCATGTCTCCACCATTTACATCCCATAAACCTGAACTTATTTTGGCCCCCATCTCCCCACTCCCTCAAGAGAGCTTGCCAGGGTTACTGGGGATTTAGATTAACTGTATGGAAGATTCCTACTGTATATTTGAGGTTGTGTTTTTTGAGTCTGGTGATTTGCTAATCTGAACAATCTACTCCAAAACTATGCAAATCCATTTTGGGTATACAGCCTGCTATGCAAAGTGGAAATGATGTGGTTATGTCTAACTGCGTGCAACAATTGTCTGTGTACATACAGTACAACACCAATCTCCCAAGGGGTGGGGGGACGACTCCTCTCTCTACCGGAGAAAAACCCAAAGGGACAACAATGATGACTATTTCCCTTTGGGATTCATGTGTGTTTGTCTGATAAACATTAGTGGGAGCTATTAAAACTCACTTTCCAGTCAAAATCACTTTCCAGAAGAAAATAAGAGGAGGACATTTTCATCTCAGGAGCAGTCATGATATATTTATGTTTGATAGAAAAACAAGCATTAAACCTGACATTACACAACAACACAGTTTAGATAGTCTAATGTGAAATTATTAAAAGTTGGGGGTAGGGATGGGACGATATGAAAATTTCACATCACGATTATTGTGACAAAAGAAATTGCGATTTACAATATTATCGCGATAATCAAAATCCATTATCCTGGGGCGGAACATTTGCCAAAAATAGCCGATCTACAAGCTCGCAGCGCCTCGCGTTTATTTGAAAGCGTGAAAAAAAGACTGTATCAAGTACATATATTATTATATATATATATTTTTTAAAGATTTGTTTTGGGTCTTTTTATGCCTTTATTGATAGGACAGTAGACTGACAGGAAATGGGGAGAGAGATGGGGAATGACATGTGGCAAAGGTCATCTGGATCGGGAATCGAACCGGCGACACCAGCAGGAATCATAGCCTAGTATGTGGTATGCGCCTTGACCACCAGGCCAGCGGGCGCCCCAAGTACATATATTATAAGTATGTTTTACCAATTATAGAGGGTTTAAATGGTACCGGGCGGATATGCAGCTCGGCACATGAAAGGTGAATTGATCCCAGTGCATGACGGAGGACGATATCACGATAAATGAAATCTCCACGATACGATTATCTTGAGTGTTTTTTTATCACGATTATTGATAATATCCCTTATCGTCCCATCCCTAGTTGGGGGGAGAAACATTTGAAGAATAAAAAGCTTTCACATATTTGGTAAGGAAATTGTTTTGACAGTTGAATTGCTGTGCATAAAATAAATACTATTTTGGGAGGGGATACATGTGTGAGAGATAACCTGAAACCTTGAGAAGAGCTATTATGACTGGAAGGTTTCCAGTTCAAACCTCACACCAGCTGGATGGGAGATGGGAGATGGACATGTGTTGCTAAATCCTCTGCCTCCGTTAACTACCGATGATTTGTCCTTGAACAAAGCACTTAACCGCCAAATTCTCCAGTGGAGCGGCCAGTCATCTGGCCCAGTGGTTCTCAAAGATGTTCATCTCTAGGAGCCCTGAATGGACGTGTATTTGGTCAGATTTTCTTTTTTTGTGCCAGGGACCCCCAGAACATTTGTGTTCATATTTTTTCTTTTAAGAATTCAAAAACAATGTCCAAATATAGATGTACAAGTACTATATATCTGTGGTGCTCCTGGAAGGAGCTAAGCTCCAACATCTGGCTTTGTTCATTTGTCCAAAGCTTGTTGCCCAGGGTCACATTGGCCATTTGGCCTACATCTTTGCACAAAGCTCCCAAAGTTTGTCGTACGACCACTCGCCCAGGGTCACATTGGCCAAGCTTCACGGGGCGCTTAATGACATTAACTCATAGATGGCACCGCTCACTTCACACTAGGTGTGATTTTTTAAAGCCAGCTTATAAAGCGGTTAAATGAATGTGATGCTGTATTAAGAAATTATAATACAGCCCCTGGGCAATAAAAGTCTTGGGGTTCTGAGGCGTGGCTGCAGTGTGAGTCAGAGTGTGTTTG
Source organism: Nannobrachium achirus (assembly GCF_963921795.1). Classification (NCBI taxonomy): domain Eukaryota; kingdom Metazoa; phylum Chordata; class Actinopteri; order Myctophiformes; family Myctophidae; genus Nannobrachium; species Nannobrachium achirus. The sequence continues at coordinate 39,855,376 of NC_137811.1, read as the reverse complement.
TAGTTCTTCATTACTGTCACTACCTCTGACTGTAGCCATAAACAGGAGTGTTTTCTTGGTCCTTTTTGAGTTTAAACAAAGTAATTCTGCATCAAAACATCAATAAGCCTGTTAATTGGCTCGAGGTTCCTAAGTTCCTAAGTCCTTCATCATCAACAGTGACCTGTTGTCATGATCACCATCAGGGACGTGCAGAGAATGTTAGAGAGGCAGGGGCAAAAATCTCTAAAAGGGCCTTTGGGTGAAAATATCGAAAATAGCAGACCGGTCGGCTGTTTTCGGTGCTTGATACCACACTGAACTATAGGCATTAAGCCAATACTGGAGTTGTGGTGTACGGCATGGATTTCTACACAGAGAGGGCAATTATTTCAACATAAGATGCTGCACTCAAGTTCAGGAGAGTTTAGACATGGCAATTCTCTTGAATGCTGCCTTCAGGTATGGCATGGAAAGGGGGCATTTACATTTATTTCACAATAGTAAAAACTGCATTCATGGTCTGGAGAGGGCACTTTTTACAGAAGGATAAAATGGCAGGGGCTCAAGCCCCCTTTGATGTCTATGTGTGCAGTCTGTGCACGTGCCTGATCACCATCCCTTTAACTCTCATCTACACAGGTAAACATGGACTTCAGCTCCAAGGACATGGCCATGAAGGCCCAGAAGAAGATCCTCAGCAGCATGGCCAACAAGTCGTCCGTCCAGATGTTCATCGACGACACCACCAGCGAGATCCTGGACGAACTCTACCGCGTCTCCAAGGAGTACTCGGGCAACAAAAATGAGGCCCAGAAAGTGACCAAAGACCTCATCAAAATAGCTGTGAAGATCGGCGTGCTGTTCAAACACAACCGCTTCAGCACGGAGGAGCTGGGACTGGCCCAGGACTTTAAGAAGAAGCTGAAGCAAGGGGCCATGACACTCATCAGCTTTTACGAGGTACGCTACAGGACGCTATGTTTAAAAGTTGCACAACAGGGTCTGACAACCACTATTTACTGAAATAGAATGTTTTCAAGCCACAATTTATTGCATAGTACACCATACCATTGGTTCTCAAAGTGGGGTCCGGGGACCCCCGGCCCCAGGGGTCCTTGAGGGAGTTCCAAGGGGTCCCCAGCTAGATGATAGTCAGGAACCAAATGGACCCTTATGGGTATTTAACTCAGAGCAGGTCCATTTGGTTTCATTTGTACACTCTCAGAGTTAAATTAACATTGATTTTACATTATAAATTGGGGTCCCAGATATAAATGCCTTTTAATGGGGGTCCATAGCCTTTAATCCATGTCAAGCTGGGGGTTCCTGAAATTAAAATGTTTGAAAATCACTGCTAGAGCCGTAAAAATATTCTCTAATTGTGGTCCCTGGCATCTCTTTTCAAATGGGGGTCCGCGGGCTAATGTGTGTCATTTGGGGATCCTTGACATGAAAAAGTTTGAGAACCACTGTACTATACAAGAGCTATCGTACTTAAGACACACAGCCGTTTGTGGCACACTTTTGTTATTACCGAATAACTAGAACACTTGACAAAATACATGATTAATTATAGAAATCACTTCATTCATTGTTAATAATTTCTCCCTTCACAAACGATGCAGGTGGACTTTACCTTTGACACAGCAGTCATGTCTGAGCTTCTGAGCAGCTGTAGGGACATCCTGCTGAAGCTGGTCAACAGCCACCTCACACCCAAGTCCCACGGCCGCATCAATCACGTCTTCAACCATTACTCTGATCCAGAGCTGCTGACCAAACTGTACGACCCGGCGGGACCGTTCCGCCCCAACCTCACAAAGATCTGCACCGGACTCAATAAAATGGTGGAGGAAGGGACATTATGAGAAACGAGGAGTGAAGCCATGTTGATAGACACTGGGAGATCGACAAGGAGAGTTCTTACTGGCTCACTGGTTAGTAATAATAATGAGGCAAGAAAAAAAAAAACAGTTTACAGCCATTGAGAACTGGCAAGATGTGTGAAACGTTTAAACCTCAGTGGTACAATGCTGTACAGTTGTACTGAAAGGACAAAGGGAAAGTGGGTAAAAAATATTTTGGTTGAACTTTCCATGATATCAACATTTCTAAGGGAAAAGTCTTGAACGGTTATAAGAATTGAGGGCCATTTCCTGGAAAGAGATGATCAGACTTAAAAATCGTTTGGTTTATATGCTGATTCAGATTCAGATTCAGATCTGAATCTGAGCTGTATCACCAGTTTATAAATAATGGAATTTCCATTCAATGTTTTATATTCGAGACCTTGTAATGTGCCATTTACAACTACTGATGTAATGTATTTTGGGGAGGAGTCATAGCAGAATAACATTTACAACTACTTGTGTTGTGTGATGAGGTGAGGAGTCAGTGCAACTTCATAAAAAACACTGAGAAAACAGAGGGACAACGCAATGTAATACAGCACCGCTATCTGGTGGTCAAAGTGATGTTCCCCAGCTGCACATATTTATGCTCAGCTACTGTGCCAAAGAGAGCAATAATAAATAATTATAGTTATAATAATAAGACAGATGAACCAAAGTTTTTCACTTTGTAAACATGTTATCAAAAATGTTCCTTTTACATTTATTTGACTTTTTGGGATGTCAAGCCTTCCATTGATGTTTACTGAGGATTTCATTATAGTTCTTGGCAGAAATTAAGAGAAATATTTTACTTCTGGCAAAAACAAGAATATGGATGTTACAATAAAGTACAAGATTACATTTCAACACTCAAGAGAAAGGATGGCTCTACAGTACATCACAGCTGAAGTTAATTACTCGATTCATAATGTGTAAATGCGTCTAATGTACTTTCTTCCTCTAGCCAAAATGTGGGGAAGAAGACCAAGAGTCTACATTAATTATTACCATACACTAAAATGACGTATTCACGTATATTAGTATAAAACCAAATGTCCACATGATCCTCTGCTACAGAGGGTGATAATGTGGGTATTGGTTTCCGTGAGACATCAATTAGCCATTGAATTCACTTTTAATTAACGTAATAAGTATGATGTATAAGTATGTAATTCTGAAAATGAAAAATAATTTCCTTATTTCTAAAATAAGACTTGGAGATTTATTTTTATTTGGCGCCCAGGTGTCATTCCAATCACCAAACCAAATGAAAATTGTTGCGTAAAAACTAAATAATTGTAAAAAAGTAACACTCTCTCAAGTCTTTATGGCTTTGACTAAATCAGTAATACTATAATTCATCAGCAGTAACAGACAAGGTTCTACTTGTTGGCAGTTCAGTGGTCTAATTTCTTACAGTGAAATGCATTTAACTAGCATAACTAAAACGGAAACGCTAACATAAAATATTACACGACTGTCCATGGCTAAGGATTCTAGTGAAGAGAATGTGAAGAAAAGATCCATACTCACACTATGAGGTAGCATTACACATACATGCCCCAGCTCAGCTGACCACATGAGCAGTCATATGATTTCCAGTTTTATGCTCATATTGGCTGTGTGTGGAAATAACCCTAACCCCAACACAGAACTGTAGAAAAGATTTTCAAAACTTCTATATCAAAATAAATAATGAAATAACCCCTACAACCCAACACAGAACTGTAGACAAGATTTTCAAAAGTTCTATATCAAAATAAATAATGAATCGTCGGAACACAATATTTGCTTGAGAAGTTAAGCCAATTTACCTACTTTGTCATCAAAGTACGATGGCCCATCATATCGCATTGTCAAAGACTCGAGTGCTTTTTCAAGTCTCAAGTCCACATTGTAACAACTGATTTGTGAGGGTTTATATTTGGTAGTTAATCTGTAATTGTCAGATTTGCTTGGAGGCCAGTTCCTTTCATTTGGCTTGGCGGTATAAAGAGTAGAAATGTCTCACAACTCAAAGATGTCGTCCTCCCTGTCTCTGAGATTCTTGGTACGTTTTGTAATGGTAAGGGGCACGGCTCCCAGCGCAGCCTGTTGGTGCATTCTATGAGAGGAAATGGCGGCGGCACTCTGTGACCTGGTGAGTCGATGACTGTCTGGCGACCTGCTGGCACAAACTGCTTCCAGGGCAGCAAACCTGTAAAAGCAAGCACAAAAAAATGTCAATGGGTATAGAAAAACACAATATAACAAGAGAATTCTCTCTGAATGTGTGTCAGTACCCAGAGGCGTCATTATAAGATTCGGTGTGGTTTAGGTGGAGATTATGGCAGAAGAGGTGGGGACCACGACAGCAGAGTGTCATAAAATAATGTGGCTGAAGCTGACCATTGTAGGGACTTAACTCAGGGGGGAAATCATTTTCCATGGATCACAAGCGATTCCTTAAGCACGGAGTGTTCAGAAAATGTACATTCCTACTGTGAACCTCCAGTTGCATGTGTGCCCATTTTAAGAATTCTTACATGTAAGAAACCTGTCACGCCGTTTGCATGGCGAATGAACGTACATAAATATGTCCATGATGTAAACACAATAAGTAGGTCATGATGTGCGCCAAGTAAAGTAATACCTTTTCTCTCCCTCCTCACATCCTTTGACAGCTGCCTGCTTGGACACGCTTATCAAGTGATCCATCCTTTTCAGGAAATCCATTGGGGAGAGTTCTGACTCCCCGTCAGCTTGCGTCCTTTTAGAAGGGCTCGCAGACTTTCCATTTTGAACAGGGCTCTCGCCCGAGTCCTCTCTGGCCATCTGAGCACCATAAGCATCAGTGTCTGATAGCTGAGGTATAGACAGGGTCTTCTTCAGGAATATCGAGTCGTTGGTGTACAGTCTGTTTGCCCTTTTGATTTCCTCCATCTGAAAAAGGGGAATAACTTCAATACTTCATAAGAAGTTTGCATAGGAAAAGCACAGCACAGGACACTACAGTTCAGATACAAAGTCTACTAAAAGGATTTAAACCCATGAAAGCACAATGGCTTGTTTACTTTAATTCACATTAAATTAATTTAATTTTTAATTAAATTAATTAATTCACATTAAATGACAAATACACACAGAACTATGACAAATACAGGAGCCCTGTAAAACTTGATTGACAAATAGTTGAGATAATTATGTAAAATGTGAGATGTGTCACATCCTGCTGTTAACCTCATTTAAGGGGAATATATATGACTTACAGACACTCCATATCTTAGGGCCAGGCCTTGCAGTGTGTCTCCAGGTTGCACAGCGTGTTGGATCCTGGTCTGCCGTACTGGACTGAGTGAGGACTGGACCAGACTGCCGTACGACCTGGTCCTGCTGCCCGGTCGGAGGAGGTTGTTGACACCGGCTGGACCATGTGTCCCTGTCGCTTCACCGGCAGCCATCGTGGCGGGGGCGGGGGCTAACTTTTTGATGGCAGCTGGCAAGTGGTGGAAAACATATTCAAATGTTTATTTGAGTAAAAAGGTACAAAAGTATTGGTATTAAAATGTACTTAAAGTACCAAAAGCAGTGAAATACTCATTATGCAGATCGATCGAGTGTCCCATTTCACATGTTTGCACATGTATAAAATGTATTTAAAAAATCTAAAGTGTAAGGCTGAAGTGGTAGGTTAATCTATGCTTTATAATAATAATCAAAATCTACAAAGTAAAGAGTAACTAGAGTTTTCAACTAAATGTAGTGGAGTAAAAACTACAATTGGATCCAAAGTGTAGCGGAGTAGAAGTAAAAGTATTGGAAAACGGAAATACTCAAGTACAAATATCTCAATATTGTACTTACAAATAATTAAATTACAGTATACTTAAGTAAATGTACTTTCTTTCTACCACTGGCAGCTGCCAGCTGGCGTTAAACTTTCGTAAAAGTGTAATAACGTTACAACATTTTTCACACATAGTTAGCCTACACATATCAGCGTAGCCGGGTAAATTAGGTTATAGCATTACCTTAGACATCGTTTTCAACTCTTGTGAAGGTAGTCCGACAAGTCCGTTTACTAACTCGCAGTCCACTCAGTCCAAACCATGATCAATAATAACTGGACATTTAAGTTCTTCAGCGATGGTTATTGTTATCTAATTTAAACCCCAAACGTTGCGTTGGGAGAACAATTCTCAGATCTGTCCACTCTTCGATCAAGTCCAGTCTTCACAAGAGTCATTTGTTGTCGCCATGTCTGTGTGTTGTTTGTTCTGTTGATGTGACTAATCCCATGATTCCATCTGCGTTCAAAAGCAGGAAGCCCAGTTTAAAGTGTATCGTCTGGGTAGACTCTGGGATCAATTCACTTTGCATGGTGCACATCCAGTTTAGAGCGGATACGGAAACGATGAGGTGTAGGTCAATATATGTGGTTTCATATCACCGGATATAGTAGGCGGGCTCTTGGCCGGATCTGAGCACCGAACAGTAAATAAAAGAGGCTGCTGTCGGAACACAGATAATTAGAAGTCTGACGCGAGGTTCCCGTCCTTTAGTCCTAGTCCTGGCACGAGCGCGAGCATCAGACAGCATGTATGATTATTGTTGTCTTGACTTACAGAAAATAGTATGCATGTTGTTTTAATTAAAGTGTGCCTAGGCTATTTCTATAAAATCCTAACGTGTAGAATCTCCTCACCGAGAGTGACAAACATCCTTGGAACCACAGATGTGCTTGGAACTGTCTATCTGACTCCGCCAGATGGTGGCGTATTGAGTTCCTGAACTCAATACACCACCTTCTGGCGGAGTCAGGTTACCTTGGAAACAGCAAGCGAGGAACTAGCATCGATACAAACGGAGGAGGGCTTCTTGAACTGTCTTTCTGTCTCCTCCTCCTCCTCTTCAATTTGATAAAATAAAGCCCATTCTTCTGCTCTTTTGAAATGGCTTGAACACACACATGAACCCGTTTTAATTAGGCTAAATCATGCCTGGGTTGAGAGAATCGACAATGGTGGGAGATTCTTGGGTGGACTTGTGTATGTTATCTGGACCTATTTGTCTTTAGAACAAGAGAAACAAACAGCAAAGTCAGAGCAACATTCTCAACCTGAAGACGAACATGTCCCAAAACAACCTGTTGTTGTGGTAGAAGCTATGACAGCACATGTTGACAACAACAAAGAGGCACGGACAGCACCATTAATCAAGTCCAAGCCTGTGGAGAAAGGAAAGGGAGGCAGGTGTTGGTGTTGGGTCTGGATGGGGCAGGGAAGACTTGCATGCTGCAGTGTTTCTCCACTACTGGGGGGTTGGAGCAGGAGGGTGTGGGCCCTACACAGGGATTCAATGCTGTCTCCATCAACAAAGAGGCCCTGCAGATCGAGTTCCTAGAGATTGGAGGCCAAGAGAGCCTGCAGCCCTACTGGAAGAGATACATGTCCAAGGCTCTGGTGCTGGTGTTTGTTTGGTGTAGACTCTTCTGATGCAGACCGGTTCCCCGTGGCTAAGAAACACCTACATGAGCTGCTGGATGGATCATCTGACCCCTGCCTCCCCATACTGGTCTGGCCAACAAACAGGACCTACCAGGGGCCTGCAGTATCACAGAACTCCATGAAAAGCTGTCCCTGTCTGACACTGGAGACAAGTTGTTCTTCATAGGCACATCTGTCAAGAGGGGAGATGCAGAGCTTAACTCTGGTGTGCAGGATGCCCAAGACTTAATAGTCCAAATGGTGCATGAGAGTTGTTGATGAACCCTGGTAGCCAAAAGTCCCTTCTCCCTTGTGTTGATTTATTAAAGGACGACGTCACCCATTTTCAACCTATCTTCATAATAACAATTTAATGTATCCTTACTAATGCTCATGATAAAAAAAAATCAAACCTCGGTTCGAAGTGAAGCGGTGAACTTTTATTCTATGTGTTCTAGAGTTATGAACTCTGTGATCTATACATTCTTTATATATCCAGAATTCTACATTCTTTATATATTCTGAATGAATGAATGATTTTATCTGGAGGGCCGAATTATCATGTGAAGCTTGACCAATCCTCAAAGTATCCAATCATCAGACCGGGAGGGACACACATATTCTGGACGTACAGGACAGATAAAACCTGTTCATTCTGAACTGAAATGGCCATATATGGACATGGGACACACATTTTGCTTTTTGAAAAAGCCTATTCATTCTGGACTGATATTCTGGACGTACGGGACAGATAAAACCTGTTCATTCTGGACTGAAATGACCATATATGGACATGAGGTGACAGACATTTTGCTTTTGAAAAAACCTGTTCATTCTGGACTGAAATGACCATATATGGGCGTGGGACACACAAAGCCACTCATTGGAAGCAGTTTTCACCGCTTAAAAAAATTACAATTCTGTCCACTCGGTCTGTGTCTCAGAGTCAGAGGAGGCTCGTGGACACTGCTTTCCATTGTTGTTGAGGAAATAGGACCGCAATGGAACAAGTCCCCAGGACTTTTTTGTGTTATCCTTTAGCCTAAATGTCTGACTGTACCACGTGCTGTTTACATTTACGACTATTGTATATCACCAAATAGGAGCCTGGGCTGAAGAAACTCAAATAATTGCCCGGGCGGACCCAAATTAGGCTGAAGAAACTCAAATAATAGGCTAACCCCCCTGCAAATAATAGTCCCGGCTTTTATTTGGGCCCCCTGCTGTTTATTTGAACCAGTGTTTAATATGCAAAATGGAGTCAGACCCCCAGCTACTATTTGCACCTGGGTTATTTGGTGATGAAGTATTCAATCATTCACACCCGCCTACCACTGATTTTTTTCAAATGTTTTATTTTTATTACCACAAGAACAATGGCTTCAACTATAACATGCTAATTTTCCAGGAAGGCAGCAGCTTGGAGTCCCCATCAAAGATGTCACTGGTAGGCGTGTTTCTGAATTATCCACAGCCCTCCTCTGACACACAGACAGAGCAGACACAAATGGTGACATATTATACTGAGCATTAGTGTTGACCAATTATATGAAGATTATTATTTAAAAAAAAACACATTCGCCCTTATTTTTTCCGCAGGCCGCTCTCCCCCAGGCAGCGGTTCTTGCCCAGGGCAAGCATGTTTCAGGGCTTCGTTCTTGTATTTGTTGAAAATGGGTGAAGTCGTTCTTAATTATATCAAGTAGGCCTACTGATTTGACTACACTCAAAGTTCCATTGTTGCTCTAGGATACGAAGCACTAATTATTTGAAAAGATGTGGGGGTAAGAAAGCACTTGTCTTCCTTCACTTTGAATGAGAGAATAAGCACTGAGCCAGGTGATGTTAATTTGTAATACCCAGTTGCACCCATTCCATAGTAGCTTGTTCTCATTTCAACTCTGCAGTCTGGGGTTTTGTTTTCAATCCTTGATTATTTTCAGTCGCTTGACTCCTTTTGTAACCACGAAAGATGCAATTTTTTTGTGCTTGCTCAGTGGCTTTGTGGTTATATTGTCTGCCCTGAGACTGGAGGTCTAGGTTCAATCTCAGGCTGAGTCATACCAAAGAAATTGTTACCCAATGCCTCCCTGCTTGGCACTCAGCAACAAGGGTTGGAATTGGGTCACGTCCCTTTGACATACTAGTAGTGTCATCACTGTCCAGGGGGTGTACATGCTATTACTGACAGATGTGTGGTCTAATCATTAAAGCTTTGCCACTGATTGTTGACTGTTTAATGTATGCTTGAAGTTTCATGATGTATTAGCTAGTAATGCCACATTCACTGACTGTAGCAATCTACTTTTTAGCAAGCAGAGATGCCCTTTAGCTTGGATCTAAAAACAAAATACAAAACATCAGCCATTCATGCAGTTGACAGTGGTGGAGTAGAGTGAGCCACACATTTAAAAGGCTAAGCAGGATCAATTGAGGGGGTAATTGAAATTTGTAAACAATACTGTCTTATTTGAAATACCAAATAAGCAAGTGGAAAGCTTTCTGATTATTATTTTTTTTCTTTTCTTTTTTTTTTTTTACAAAGTTTTGGGGAAATAAAATCTTTTTTTATTATGGAGACGAACGGTTCACGAAACAGTTCAGTAGGTGGCGGTAATGCAAAAAATAAAACTGCCATTCGCAATGAAACGAGAAGCAGAGGAAGATGTTTGTTTACATCACTACACACTTAGCTGCAGTTTATTATCACGTGTAGTTTATTATATCAGTACTAGTACTTATATGAAGACTAGTACTTATATGAAGTAGTGATGTCCTTTAAAAGGGAAGGTGATGACCAGAGTCAGCTAAATATACTGAAGGTATTATTTTTTTCACCTTTTATTTGGTCGGTCACTTTCAGGTTTTATTCAGCTGACTCGTTTGTTAGCTTTGAGCTATTGATTGATTGTAGTTTGCATAGGAAAGGACATGGTCAACTAAAGGAGATCCTAGTAAGCTCTTCAGCGTATGGAAATCTTTATGTATCTATCTCATATAGGCTAACAAGAACTCACCTCTCAACCAGATGTTGTTTACTTTTGATCAGTTGTGTAAAGTAACTATGTACATTTACTTAAGTAGCCTACCGTGCTTTAGTAACATTTTGAGGTATTGTACTTTACTTGGGTGTTTCCAATTTCCAATACTTTTACTTCTACTCCACTAGCCTACATCTCAGAGGCAAATATTGTACTTTTACTCCACTACAGTTATTTGAAAACATATACAACTAGTTACTTTGTAGATTTAGATTATTATTATTACAAAACATACATTAACCACTTAGCCATTTAAAAATAGCCGATGTACAAGCTTGTAGATCTGCTATTTTCAAAAGACTTTTATACATTTGAAAACAGGACATTCTGCATAATGAGTAGGCCTAATTTCTACTTTTTGTGCTTTACAGTAGGTACATTTTGATAACAATACCTTTGTACTTCTATTCAGGTCAATTTTGAATTCCAGACTAATACTTGTAACAGACATTGCAGTATTGATACTTTTAATTAAGTACAAAATGTTAGCACTTTTTCCACCACTGCTCTCAACCAGATGTTGCGTTAAATGTACATGTTATATGAGATACTTCACTGGTTTCCTTAGTCTTTTCTAGGATCTCCTTTTAGTTGACCTTGTACCAGTGAACTGTACCGTCAGGAAACTGTACCTTTTTTCTATGCAAACTTATAATAGTCTTCAATCAATCAATCAAACTGTTTTGATCGATCCTAGAAACGGCGGGTAGCGGATCTCCTGTCTCATTTTATTCCAGAGGACGAGGCTGCGCTGTTGAAAAATGGAAGGTGCAGTAACCTCCTCAACCACCACCACCAAATGTGTCTCCAGCCCATAAAGCCACTTAATCTAATTTCAGTTTGTAGAATTAGCTATGCATTTGCAACATAAGCAATGTTATTTATTTACTTTCCAGGTACACTTGTCTTGTGTGCTCCTACCGGCCTGTGTTTGATACAGTTGATATGCTGACAGTACACAGAAAGGGGAAAAGGCACCTAGAAGGTACTGTAGGAAAGAATGAGTGGGGTCATGAAAGTGCCAAGAGAAATGCACCTGTTTTGGTGTCTTTGGTGTAAAAAGTTTCTTTCTTCTGCTTCACCCTGGCTTTCTTCAATGTCATAGCAGCCTAGCAGGTTAAAAAGGATTAATACAAAAGTTATGCGTTCTCTACCTGCTATTACTTTAAATGTACCTAACGAATATGACAGGTCTGAAAAGGGTCCATTAAAGAATATTATAACTTAGAAGGAAACCACTACACTTCCTAATAGTATGTTTTGAAAATGATCGCAATTTAATGTCTTGCAAACAAATAAGAAAAAAACAAGAACAACTAGGTGCTCGCAGGAGATAAAAAGGTTACTGTATCTGGGAAGGTCTTCGCCCTAATGAAGACGTTCTGAGGTCGAAACATGTTGGCAGTTGTCTTTTAAATAAAGACTGTTCCCTCTTTTTTTTTATCCTGAATGCCCAGATCGTCTCTTGTTTTGTCATAAATCATAATGCAGGTTTTAATGATTTTCAGGATTAAAGTGGTTTTATGGCAAGAAAACAGACCTGAAGAATGAAGTATCAAAAAGGCAACATGAACAATATGTCCAAGAGGAAGATAGCAGACAGGTTGGTAAACTTCTGTCTGTTAGACCTATTTAATGAAGTTGTATGCGTTGTTCAATTGTTGCTGCCGAGATCTTCATGAAGTTCTTAAAGGTCTTTATTAATGTGTTTTCAGGAACCATCCAGTTCAGCCCCTTTATTAACACAGACGAAGAAGCTTACACATCATGCTTTATTGAAGACTGTACCATATAACAGTTGTCACAGAAAGCCCAGGTTAGTGAGATGATTACTGATGGTAATCGAACATAATATCTGCTTGAGCTGTTTTGAATTATTTCCACTGCTGATGTTAAATACCAACTTTTAAACAGCTTTAAACATATATGCCTATACATTTCTAGCACAAATTCTGAAAGAGGATCAGCAAGTAATAGCTCAGGCCCCAAAGGAAGCAGTCCCAACTCGATGCCAACTGAACAGCATACAATGACCACAGAAGCAGACAAATTACCACCAGGTATTTATTGAGGCTGCACAATAGTCTAGCAATCTAGCAAGAAAAGCTTTTGTATTCTTTATTTGAAACCAATCAAGCCCTTATTATGTTATATTAGTTTTACATACAGTACATGTTTTGTTTTCACCAGACAATAAGCAGTTACATCCATCCAAACATAAAAACGGATCTCAGCCAGGATTGGTACACGACGCAGAACCGCTAACAGCTCAGAGGAGACAGGAGTTGGAGCACTACCTCAAACTGAAAAGGTATTGGTAGTTATGTAAGGAAGAGGCTGTTCAGCTCAAAATACAAACCCTTAACATGTTTCCTCTTATGACGTGTTCTGTCCTTCCATCCAGATAGCTTGAGTGTGATTTACTGAGCTTTGGCCTCTAATCATGGATGAGTGCATGAGTTGGAATTCCTTTGTGGAAAACAGTTCTCATAAAATGATCAGAACAAGGTCTGTGGATTATCACAAGTAACCAAGTCTTGATTTCTGGAGAGAGGCTTTGCTGTGGATCTTTTTTGTATACAGTATACACTTTGTGTGTGTGTGTGTGTGTGTGTGTGTGTGTGTGTGTGTGTGTGTGTGTGTGTGTGTGTGTGTGTGTGTGTGTGTGTGTGTGTGTGTGTGTGTGTGTGTGTGTGTGTGTGTGTGTGTGTGTGTGTGTGTGTGTGTGTGTGTGTGTGTGTGTGTGCGCGCGCTCGCCTGCCTGCCTGCACCTTAATTAGGACCAATGCTGCAGTTGTCTACTTAACCCACTAGATGTCAGAACAATATCATTGAGTTGATTCACATTATGATTCTTTCTCAACTCCATCCTGCATTGTTTTTCTTAGTGACGGGTGGATACAAGACAAGAGTGGCCAGTGGGTTAAAGATGAAAATGTGGAATTTGATTCAGATGAGGAGGAACCACCTCCTCTTGCTCCTCTTCCTCAGTGACATACAACTACAATGGAACAACAATAAGCTGTGGCGTTGTTTCTGGACTATCCCTTTGTTTTACCTTGCCGGTAACAAAAAACCTGTATGAAATTAATAGTTTGTATCTTATTGCATAGTCACTGTTTGACTGAAATAAATACTCCCACTTGAATTGGACTCTTTGTATGAGGCAGATTGGATAAGGTGTGTATGCAATTCACCACTTACTGAGTTAATATTTAGTTTAATATATCTGTAAAGGTTTGGAGACGGCATGGCAGGCAGAGGGGTTTAATTAAACATATTACTGACACCATGGAATGCTGATACCAAATGGCTGCATCCCCAGAGCCTTGCTTATATTTGTTGTGCTATTAAATCTCTGCCACTTTCCTTCCACTTACTCAATGGACCATTACTCGGTTTTAAGTCCTCCTCACCCACTAAAATGAAATGCTTGCACATTGCTGGCCATTGGATAACGTTCCATGTTGACTTGGAAACATGGAAATGCTGTATCTGACATTTCTGGCTATGGGATGATGGTAGTGCACTACTGATCTAATGTGTTTGTTTATTATGGATCAGTGAAACACGGTACTCAAATTCAAACTGAGTAATGACTCGATCAATCAGTAAGGAATATTAACTATTCACTGACAAATATTCGGGAAGAGGCAGAAAAGATTAGACTTTATTAAAGATCTCATTCAACTCAAAGCCATTGCCTCCCTCTTTCTCCCTGTGTCAGCCAGTTTAGCCATAAGCAGCAAATATTGGTGTTAATCTTGGTAGACGGGGTTCTCATCCTGTCTTCTGGAAATGGTCTATTCGGGGGGTACAGGGCATGACACTTAAATTATGTTTTTTGATGGTGCCATATCTTGAAGTGTATTTTGTTTTGTGGAGACAAATGTTTGTGAACAGGCAATTTAAAAATGCAATAAACAAGTTTTGAATTTGTATTATACTGTACAGTGTATGTTGATTAAGGTCTGATTACCTTTAACATAATGTATCCCCACAGTACATTACGCAGTATTATAGTAGTGCATAAAGGTACTATGATTGGGTCGCTAATATACAACATGATGTCAATCACAAAATGCATCGCATTGAACTCAGCATCAGAGTGCAAAAAATACACCTGTACAGCTGGAACAAAGATCAAAGGGGAAAGGAGCCCCAGGAATGGATTTAGCTACAACAGTAAAACTGACCTTAAATCATTAGAACATGGCTCCCTGTGCCAAATGTCACCACAGTGAACATCACAGCCAACGTGTTTGATAAATGTGACCTTTGGGAAATCTGTGTTGTTTATTACCAGTGCTCTTGTCAAAGTTGACATTATGCTATAGTGAGATTAAACCATGCACCTGATTTGAACACTTTTGTAGAGGAAACCAAGAAATGTATTAAATGTCTGTTGAATGAGAGTGCAGTCACACACCCACCCACCCATGCCTGCTGGAACTCCTCCGAGGTTAGCAGCTGCTCCTAAAGGCTCATAAATCTCCTTTGCTGCAACATTGGGTGCGCCCCCCCCAGTACCCCGCCCCTTCTAACCCTATAAAAGTTGGTAAATATATTTGGAGCAGAGTAACTCAAGCTTTGAGGACTAGGTTACATTTGCCATGGCCAGAATGGGATAGATGAGTCGGGTGAGTGGGTGGAGAGAGCGTGGTAAAAATAGGGCAAATGCTTGCAGGAAGTTTGAGGATCTGGAGAAGACTCACAGGGGTTGTGTAGTTTCTTTATTTCTTTAATTCTAGATAAACAAATAATGACCTGAACCTGCATCATTCAGTATTTATGAATGAGATAGGATCCTCTACAAAAAGGACATCATGTCTACTGTCATATGAAAACATAATTTGTTTTCTTTTTTTGTTGTTCATCATTTCTCAAATGGTGGATACTGGATATATCAATTAGGAAGAAAAGAAAAACATCAGATGTGCAGAGAGCTTTAACAAAACAGATCTACAGTATCAGGGTTTTCCTAATCGATATACTATGTAATCCTTTGGTGCAGGAGTGTTCCCTCAGCCCTACAGTACGTTCCCCTCAAAACGAACCCCAACCCTAACCCAAAGCTTTACACTAAACTGAGGGAACATACGCATGACCCTCTTTGGTGCAATACTGCTACTTTGTAGCAACATCATTTGTAAATAAATATCCGCATTTGCATTATAAATATTATGTTCATGTGGTCCTTCACTTGGAAAGGAGCCTGCTTTAGGTGGTTCTGGCATCTGGTACGGATGCCTCCTCCACATGGACCAGACAGACGGAGGGATTACATCTCCACAGTGGTCCGGGAACGCCTCGGATACCCCCGGAGGAAGTGGATAATGTTGCTCAGGAGAGGGACGACTGGAAATCTGTTGGAACTGTGACCCGATTCCGGATAAGCGGTTGAAGATGGATGGATGGATGGATGTTTATGGGAGATGTGGAAATGACAAACTTGAAATTGCCACCCATTTAAAACAACAAATATATACAGTATATATTTTATTTAAAGTATTTACAGTTTTTTCTTTTTTTACCATCCTGTTTATAGCACCACATTGAAAAAATTGCATGAATGAATGTTCACTTGTTGGGGTGGGTGTGGCCATTGTACACACTAGAAGCACAAAAAAGACACTTCACATTTCTTTTGCTTGTGACCTAATACATGCCTTTATGAAGAATTGATCAGTCTACAAAAGCTGGCTGTGGTTAGTGAAACGAAATGCTTTGACATGGACATTATGGTTTGTAGCATGCATGACAGCCCAGCCTTGTGAGGAAACATGAGGGATCAGTATGACGTTTGTTGCGCCCCTTCGAAAAACTAGCATGATGCCGTCAATGGCAGTCCTTTGCTGAAACCAGCTCCAAGGGTGATGAACTGATAGACTGCTCTTTAGTCCTCTCATCTTATTCTCTGCTGGCGAACTGGATGGAGGGAGAAAAGAAAGAGGTCAGATGGATAGATAACGTTATCATCCATTAGCTGTGGCATGGTTTCAAGAATAATTTACAACATTATATCGTCGTTGTCGGGTGGAAACCTCGTATCTCCAAGTTTCAAATTTGTACGTTCTTTCGCCAAGTTAAGCCCTGCTTCATCATACAAGGCCGTCGCACAAAAGTAGTGAAAACAGCAGATCTACAAGCACACAACGCCTCGCAGCGCGAGGCGTTGTGTGCTTGTAGATCGGCTGTTTCCACTAGTTTAAATCATTTTTAAAATGATAAATGCAAAACGAACGGTTTTGGACATACGGTACAAGCTTTTCACCCGACAGCAACGATATATATTATATATTGACCATTATTGGGCATATGTATGGAGATCCCTGATGTCATCAGTATCACGTCATAGACCTGACTTCAAAGACTGCCCTCCAAGTACTATGATAATGGTTACTGCACTAGTTACTCTGACAACAGGTAAAACAGGTCTCTGACACCTCATATGAAGACATTTCCAACAAAGTGTAAATAATCTAAATATACCAAACAATATACTGTACATAAAAAGGCAGTGGTGGACATAGCCCCTAGGATTGAGCAGCTCCTCCTGATACTTACTCATGTCATTGTTTCTGGTGATAGCTATGGCGGCCCTCGCACGAGGACCCTGTTGGGTGAAGTGGTAGCCAAACTTAAGAATGCTGGAATTGTTCTCCAACATGGATGCGATCTCCATCTCTACTGCGTCTCCCAGCTTTTGACTCTGTAAGAGGAAGGACATTTTGTATCATTCTAAAATGAGATCTCTACCATTTTGTATACCGTTCTAAGAGGTGGGTGACACCTCTCAAATCATTGGAATAAAAACATATTTACACGTTACAATGTGTCGATGCCTTATATTACCGCTTGCACAAATATTAAGTAGAGTGTTATCTGTTTTTCTTTTTAAACAGGACCTATTGCATTTCATAATAAACCACTTGAGTTCTGCAACCACTATGTTTGTCAAATCAATCTGTAAGCACCTTTATTTTTTTGTCAAGATAAGGATTAAGTCAAAATGTGATATGGCATGATCCCCCAACAAATACTATCTGGCTGCATCCATACTGTATATCTTATAATGTTGTACCTCAGTGTTAAGTACAGCTTTGAATAGAACAACAAGACCACATTTTAGTACGGTATGGTTTCTGACCTGGTTGTCGATCTTGAGCTCCACCAGTGTAGCGTTTCTGGCCACGGCTTTGATGATGGCCATGATGCCCCCAGAGGTGATGAAGTTAGACTCAACGTTAAGGCTCTGCAGACAAGTGTTCTCCTGCAGCATCTCGGCACAGGCCTGGCAAACACACAAACACAAACTCATTTATACTTATATGTATTTCCAAAAGTTCAAATAGAAACCTAATCATAAAGCTTGTTATTCAGAGATGGACCATACTTTGTCAAACTTTTCTGTTATACTTACATAGGCCACTGGGTCATTGCTTCGTGTTGCTGCAATGCTTAGAAATTCGACATGGGAGTTCCCCTTCATCGCCTCAAAGATCTCTTTCAATGTTGGGATGGGAATGTCCTACAGAATCAAGGGACATTAATCAGATGTTGTAATATTACACAGCAATGTGTGCATTGTTGGGTAAAATGGCAAAGACAAAAAGGTTTAGCAGAGAAATACTTTACATTGAACTTTATATGTGGTATTATGATCCAAATGATGGTCTAAACATTTGTAAATAATTGACATTTCTCCCCTCTTCCCAACACTACAGTACATGGCAAATGTTATCTATCTCTAAATCCTTGTCCGCACGTGTGTGTGTGTGTGTGTGTGTGTGTGTGTGTGTGTGTGTGTGTGTGTGTGTGTGTGTGTGTGTGTGTGTGTGTGTGTGTGTGTGTGTGTGTGTGTTTGTGTCTGTCCCTTTATGCCCTGATTCCTGATTCTTCCAAGTTGGTCCATCAAAGTACTTTTTATTTATTTTCTTTTTTACTTTGTTTATTGGATTTTCCATTGAAGCATTCAAATCAAAGTTGGTACAAAACAGACACACTATTAAAGTACTCTGATAACAGGTACTAGTGTACGGTTCTCATAGTCCCGCTGACAACAAACCCGCAGCACTATTGTAAATAATACTGATATGGTGCTTGCTTGCGTCAGTGAGCTGACCTTGATGTTGTTAAGGTTGACCTCTGTCAGAGCGCTGTCGTTATTGTGAATCCTATCGAGAGTGTCCTCCACGTTGGTGGTGTTGGGCGGCTCTTCTGGGAAGATCTTGAATGGGTCTGCTTTTACTACGCCTGGAAAGACCACAACACGTCAACATGTTTCAGACGTTTATCTCTTAAAGCAGGGGTCTTCAACGTTTTCAGCCCCTTAGTTGAGAGAGCTGAAGCAGGGACCCCCCACCATAGATTCCATATGGGGCTTTTAAGCCGTGACATCATTTTGTAGTCAGACCTCCAAGCAGATTTATTATCAATAACTGTCCCTCGCTATTTCAACAGATCCGAGACAAAAATAACGACTAAAGTATAATTCTACCACTTTCCTTTCAACAACAAAGAGAAGAAAAAATAGTAAATAGTAAAAATAGTAAAAAGATTCAAGGGCGCTGGGGCCTTTTGCCCCCAAAAGTTCTCCTCTGCCTACAAAATGATGTCAGACTTAACATAGTTTCAGCGTTTGACAGCACAATCATCAATGTATTTTGAATTCCTGTCAATTTGTGTTTTCAGATATTTAACCACTTGAACCGTCAATACTTAATAAACTTGACCTTTCACTCTGTACTTAGTCTACACCAAACCTCTTTGCCGAAAATAGCCGATCTACAAGCTCACAGTTGTGAGCTTGTAGATCTGCTATTTGTGGTTAAAGTTCTCCAAATATGGACACTAGGGTTCAAGTGGTTAATATAAAAAAGGAGAAAAAAGTTTCTATCACACAAAGATTTGGAGGCCCCCCTGTAGTAACTCTGAGGACCCCCTAGAGGTCCCGGACCCCCTGTTGAAGACCCATGTCTATTGTTTCCCATACAACAATCATTGTGTTTTATTTATGCAGAGTGTGTGAATATTAGTTACGTACTGTTGATCCCCTCTGTGTTTGCGATGACGCCGGTGGCACCCAGAGCGTCGTAGTACTGCTTGTTGCTCATCAGCGTATACATGCCCAGGATAGCTGCAACCACAGGGAAATCAAGTCTTTTGAATCATATGCTTTAGGGACAATTCAAGCAAACACAATGACTCTCCAATAGTTTAGTTAAATTCCATATTGTCTTTTGTATGTCTGGAATTGGATCTAACATGCAATGTCACTATCAGTGGTGGAACCTAACTAAGTACATTTACATAAGTATTGTACAGTCTGTACTTAAGTAACATTTTTAGTTATTTGTATTTTACTTGAGTATTTCCAATTTCCAATACTTTTACTTCTACTCCAGTACATATCTCGGGTTTTCAAATATTGTACTGTTACTCCACTACATTTCTTTTTTTTTTTAAGTAGTTACTAGTTACTTTGTAGATTTTGATTATTATTACAAAACATACATCAAGCATTCAAACATGCATCAGCATTTTTATGCCAATACATTTGTACTTTAACACAAGTAAACTTTGAATTCGAGACATTTACTTGTAACAAAATATTTCTACAGTGCAGTTTTGATACTTTTAATTAATTACGAAATGAGTAAAATACTTTTTCCACCACTGATCACTATACAGAATTCATGACATGTTTCCTCACTAACGCCACATGGACACATTCTCAACGTATATATTGTGCTGATTGTGTAATTGATTTTGACTTAACTATACATTCACTGGAATTATGAGCTTGTCTGAACAATGGACACCCTCCCCCTTTATATAGTTCTAATATGTCTGCTTGGCTAGATAAGGATATTGTTGACTGCTCAGTCTCCTAGAGACAGAATATCACTCAGTCACTGGCCCTAATCACTCACAGTCCAGGGTCCCCAAGGGCGTCATAATACCATGCATTCATGTGGGTGTGGCCTGGGGTGAAAATGCCTTCTAAAGTTTGTGTATGCGACGTGACGGTCGCTTATCTCCCGATTAGGGAGTCTTACTGGTAATGATAATACAAAAGGCAACACCTCTCCAAAAGTCCAAAATGTCTATGTTTTATGAGTCCAATCCATATTCTTGTCAACGTGTACATCTCTCTCAAACTCAGATACCATACCATCTACACAGCACGTATGATTTTGAGTGGGCTGTAAGGATATATCTGAGTGACATTCTCCTTTTATGAGTGGTCACCTCTCTGTTCCTTCATGGCCTGAATAAAACACAGTCACTGGCCATCACAATGTTCCACTAAATAATCTCAACCAATTATTTAGTCTTGAATCTATTTTTTATTTTATTTTTTCCAAGCCATTCAATGGATAGATCCCCTTGTTTTCATTGCATTTAACTAGTAATTAGTATAATTGCATTCTTCAAACAAGCAACAGCATGTTGTTGTAGGTATTATTTGGTGGTACTCTTTACAGCCAGCAGGGGGCACAATAATAAATGCCTCTGTCATGTTTCAGCCAGCCAGCCTTTCTAAACCAAACTGTGTCACAGTCACAGACCACCTGCTGTGGAACCCCCCCCCCCCCCCCCAGCCCTGTGACCTGCATGGAGCAGGGCACCATGGGAAGGGCCTTGTGAGGAGAACCACACTGGGGGAGACAGCTGCCTGCTGAGGGGGGGGCGTAAACATGCTCACATCATCCAGCGCCGCCCTGTGAATAACCTTCGGTAGCTTTACAGTGCAAACTAGACCCCTGATAACAAAAATACCCCAAATACTCTAAGTATTAATACTGCCGTGAATAAAAAAGGGCCGATTAGGTCTCCATGGTGACGCACTCTCTGGCCCCCACGGAGCTGACTAGTCAGGCTATTGTGATCCCATCCCCACTTAGTCCCTTTGCCAAAGAGCCCAAACAAAAGACAGACAGACAGAAGCTAACTGTGGTTTTAATCCTCCGCTGGACTCTCTCCAGGGTTAAAACGGTGGCCTCCATGAGAGCACACTGACAGGATAATCTAACTGGATACGCAGGCTACCCCACTTTCCTGTTCTCCATTTTCAGATGTCTGCTTACAGTAGACCTCCCCTGGACATTAAAGGAAATGTGTCTACCAGTTATATGCATTGATTGCATCGAACTAAATCTCAATATTCAGGTTTACAAGGGCACCTCTTTCATGCAAAGGATTGACAGCTAAATAATAATGACGCCCGTATGTTTTTCAGGTGCCCACTAATTACATGTTTTGTTTATTTAAGCTCACAACACCTCACAGTTTGTGAGCTTGTAGATTGGATATTTTCACAATGTTTACCTCTATCTTACCTACATTTTGACAATTTGGCCAATTCGGTATTAAAAAGTCTTAAAGGTCTTATACTGTATGTTGTTTTGTTTAGAGTGAGAAAGCAATGTTGCACATTACACAAAACATCTGGGGACCCCTCAAACCACTGGCTTTAGACTAGTGGATGTTTGGAAATCAATATAAATTGAAAAGTTTGGTATTGTATAAATGTTGATACTAAATGGTGAGACTTATTTTGAAAACTACAAAATCAAATGGTCATTTATTATTATTATGTGATCTAATTAGGTTTTGGTCACAAAAAACAAGCATTGTGATCTGGTTTCTGGGAAATGCCTTTCTGGTTTTCTGCAGTATTAATAATAATCATTTGCTTCTGGCACTTATATTATTATAAAGTCAACACTACAAGGGGACAGAAAAATAAACAACATGAAATTGAATAAATTGGCATGTTTTTCCTGGGAATATTAAACACATTCAAGCCAACTAAAAACACTGAAATGAAGAATCATTATATTTC
This sequence comes from Nannobrachium achirus, assembly GCF_963921795.1. Lineage (NCBI taxonomy): Eukaryota > Metazoa > Chordata > Actinopteri > Myctophiformes > Myctophidae > Nannobrachium > Nannobrachium achirus. The sequence goes on along the minus strand of NC_137811.1, from coordinate 39,833,145 downwards.
ATTGTTGATTAAAGATTCAAAAGTGTAAGAAATGTGCAGGCATGAAAATTAAACATGTTTATCTGTGGACTTCCTGTAACTTCTTCTTGTTTGGTTTAAAAAGATAAGACAGCGCATGCAGGCCCCCGCCCATTCCACTCCTTCCTTCGTGGCTCGTGGCCAAGCATATTTATTTTTGTGTTGCTGAGCATGGAGAATTAGACCCCAACTATGCCATGCTCTATATTTGAGATCTGTCCGTGTCTGTTAGCATGTCTTGAGGTGCCAGATAGACGACACATTAAGGCTACACAGGGGCGTCACACCAAATTCTGGGCCCTGGGTACAAGGATTCACTGTGGGCCCCCCATGAATGTTAACTATTGAAAAATAGCAGATATACAAGCTCACAGCGCGGCACCGAGTGCCGCGCTGCGAGCTTGTAGATCTGCTATTTTTGAAAAATTGTGAAAATGTGTGCAAGAAACCTATGTTTCCATGTCAGTGGTGCTCAAACCTTTTCATGTGAAGGACCCCAAAATTATATGTATTTAGCCACGGACCCCCATCTCAAAATATTTAGTTCCAGGGACACCCCAGACTTTTCAAAAATAGCAGATCTACAAGCTCGCAGCGCGGCACTCGGTGCCGCGCTGTGAGCTTGTATATCTGCTATTTTTCAATAGCTAAAGTTACTAGGGCCCCTCCAACTTGGGCCCCGGTAACTCAGTCCCACTTTCCTACCCCTTGTGACGCCCCTGGCTACATAATATAACTATGTGGGTCAGAGCCACGATGATTAAACACATGGACCTCACTACACCAGGGCATGTCATGTTGTGACAATAGGACCTGCTACTTGTGACACATGACCAATATGTACTATGACACAATGAGGACACTGTACGGCTGACAATATAGGAAATATGGTGTTGCATCACAATGGAAAATGGTTTACATCACAATGACTTGTGTATTTAGCGACAACAGTGTGACACGACGAGCAGCAGGCAACTAATGTAGGCTAAAGTTAAAAAGTATTAGTAGTATTATTTTCAAATAATATGCTGGAATAGGCAACTCAGACACGCATATATCCATTTACATTTGTATTTCTGAAGTGGCAGCAAATACATCAGCCGCCATACAGTACGGTATACACGATACACGATACACAATACACTATACAGTAAAAGTACAGATTACAGATCATAATGGAAGCTAATGTTTTGTATCCAGGTGGAGGTATGGACATGGTTAGACATGTAGATTGCTTATTTTCAAAAGGCCGAAATATATTTAGGGCTGAAGTGGTTAATCTACGAAGTAACTAGTAACTGAAGTTTTCAAATAATTGCAGAAGAGTGAAAGTACTGCCTCTGAAAATAGGAAATAGTTTAGTAAAATAAAAATACCTAAAGATTTTACTTAAGTACAGTACTTGAGTAAATCTAAATGTACTTAGCTACTTTACACCACTGTTACAACTTCCTTTGTGTATAAACAGTTCTGTAGTTGCCTTAAAGTCCAAGTACTTAGATTTAAATCAAGCCTGAATAATATTACATTAGATTTGGATACTGTGACACTGTGTGCGTGTATAGAATCAAGTGTGGATGTATTGAGCTCTAACCTGCGATATCACACATCTCAGCATCAGTGGCATTCTTCAGAGCCTCCTCTAGCTCAGGCTCCAAGGTGATCTGCTCACTCTGGGGGATCTGACCTGATCCAGCCTTGGGTATAAAGGCCTTACCTGGAGACCAATAGAAATACATGAGACAGAGAGAGTTAACAACACGATGGGGATGGAGAGAGAGAGTGAGAGAGAGAGAGAGAGAGAGAGAGAGAGAGAGAGAGAGAGAGAGAGAGAGAGAGAGAGAGAGAGATGCAATGCAACAATGCAAATTAATTAATCGAATCCTGTACAATTGCTCAATAAGACTTTTACAATATGTTACCGTGTAACGAGCAACACATTTGAGTTTTCAGTGTTTGGTGTTATATAAGAATTAAATAATTGAACAAAAAGCAACAGTCTGTGTCTCAAACTGAGCCTTTTCTTTGTTTTGTAAAAAGGACTGTTCAGATCATGTTTCCTAAAACACTAAACTGGGCTCATGAGGTATTTGTGGGCTAAACATATAAAGTCAACTTTCCACTGCAGCCTACACAGTATTTGGATCTTTTCACTGTTCTTTTATTATTCATTTACATTTTAATATTCATATTCATTAACGCATAACTCACCAGAAACACAGACTGATTGTAAAATGTATTTATCATCTTATTTTCAGGTTTTATCAACATGCAATTGTTTTTGCACAGTGGAACCAAACACTTCTTGAGACAATCATTTTTCTTGAATTAGGCTGCTTAGGTCTGGACATGCAATGGAAATGAAAATGGCACCAGAACCCAGAAGAAGTAATGAGCCACAGAAACCCCACACAGACCTGTAACTAAAAGTAAGCACTCCTGTGCAGTGGTGCATTGCAGAGTACTATTATGTACCTAGGAGCTGCCAGAGTCTTTCCAGTCATTTAACAAGGCTGAGCAAGCATGCTTAAAGAGCATAAACTGCGACCTGGGGATCAAATGTAAGGAGGTAGCTATGCTTGAATCAAGCACATAAGATTGGGGTAAAAAGTATGGATTAGTGACATTATAATAAAATAATAATTAAAAGAGAAGTTGAAAAGTCGAATAGAGACTAAAGTTGGGACATTGAAACAAATTGTGAAGTCAGTGTGCATACTATGTGCCCATTTGCTTGCAGTTCCACTGGATTTTTCCCCAAAATATATGTAATCTACTGTATATTTCTATTTAATAGCCTTCAATTGGGTTTTGTCCTTCTGTCAAAATAGTAACACCAAAGCAATGACCTGGAAAAGACATGGGTCTAAAGCCCGTATCAGAGTCGGTCCGCGGTGGAAGGCTATCCACCGCGGTGTAGTGCCGTGTAGTCTTTTTGAGTCATAAAACTACAACGTTAACGCTCAAAAAGACTACACAGCACTACACCGCGGACCCGACTCTGTTACAGGCTTAACACGGCTCAGTGAGTGCTTAAAGGGCCTCTAACGTAAACCTCAGTTCTTTCAAGCTCTAAGCAACTATTACTATAGTAGTAAACTTGCTGCCTGGATCTGGTGTGAATGGCTACGACTCAGGACTTACCCGAACTGGGTGAAATCCTACCTGGAGGGAAGAGAACAGGTGGCTGATGTAAATGGAACCCTGTCCTCGACCCTCCCAGTGAGCTGTGGGCTCCCACAGGGAAGCATTCTGGGCCTTAATATGTTAATAATGTGATATTCACATGCATCTTGTTCCTGTTCACATATGACTCTGCGGCCCAGGTCTCAGACATAACACCAGAGGGAGCTCCTCTGACCTTGTCCCCCTAAATTCTGCACGAACACGGGGTGAAATGTGGCATGCTTTACCAACAGACATGAAACTTCTCGATTCCTCGTCCAGATTTAAATCTGACCTAAAAACATGGCTGTTCTCAAAATATAATTTGACTTAGATACTACTAGCTTTGACCCCAGAGATGCAAACCTCATCAGCGAGCTCCACGGAGGGAGCCCCGTGTGAGCTACATCCTCCAGCCAACCTTTTATAACCCCTGGGTGGCAACAGAGCATCCACCTTGAGTAAAACGTCTTTCAAGAGAACACTTGTTGAGATTTCTCCTACCATTCTTTTGCCCAGTGAAAGGCACCAGGTCCTCTTTGTCTGCAATCTCCATGGCTGTCTTCTCCAGGTGATCCATTAGGGCATCGCGGTCAAACGGCCCCGTGGCACTCTTCTTGGTCTGGTCACGCTGACGATAACCAGCCGGCAGCATGGCATTCTGGAAGGCAGGGGCGTCACAAGGGGGAGAAAAGACTGAGTTACTAGGGCCCAAGGTGGAGAGGCATTAATTATGTTATACTTTAGCTATTGAAAAATAGCAGATATGCAAGCTCATCATAACACAGATATGCAAGCTCACAGCGCGGCACCAAGTGCCGCGCTGCGAGCTTGTGTATCTGCTATTTTTGAAAAGTTGTGAAAGTGTTTGCAAAGCTTTGCTTCTGGGGGTCCCTGGAACTACATGTTTTGAGATGGAGTCCGTGGCCAAATACATATCATTTTGGGAGTCTTTGAAAAGACATGAAAACATAGGTTTTTCCAAAAACCTTAGAAGGATTTGAAATATTCAATGATTTGCACAAATTGTCACGATTTTTCAAAAATAGCAGATCTACAATCTACTTGTATATATCTGCTATTTTTCAATAGTTAAAGTACCCAGGGCCCAGAATTTGGTGCAACACCTCTGCTGGAAGGGGAGGGGGTCAGAAAACCATCATCATCATCATCACGATAACAAGGTAAAAGGTACGATAAAAGGTACTCTGTAATGTATAATGTATGCATCCTTCAGAGAGCAGAGAGATGTGAATCGTTATTTTCAAGTGAGTGTGAGTGTTTTCATTTCAGTATGAATGTATGTACATGAAGTTGGAATTGTATAATATAATTTTGCAGAATACAAGGTGAATATATTTTTTCTTCTGCGCTATTACTTTGACCTCACACTGATTTGATTGGGCAGCTTGTAACATGTAGAGATGTACTGTAGGAATTACAACTCATAAGCCCTATTCACGGCCCGCCCACTCAGCAGATTTCTCAGCAACTTCCTGGTGCTGACGTCAATTTAGAAGGGGAAACTATAACAGAAATTGCTGGACTTAAAGCCAACAAATCATTATTTAGAGTAAATTATAACGCTTTGTGCCTTTTACTATCTTGTGTTCATGATCATGCTAGCCGTATTTTATACTAAAACTATTCGGAAATTGCATTAAATTAGCGATTTCTGTGTTAACTCTTTAGGCTTAGCAGGGTTTTACCCCTTCAAAACGTGACTTCAGCACCGGGGGGATGCTGAGTGGGCGGGCCGTGAATAGGGCTTATTGTGCTGCATTGCACACACATATGGTACAAGGCGAGAAGCGACCTCGCCCTAAAGGGCAAGTAGGCCAGTCAATCTGAGGTTTGACCCAAAATAAATTGCAATAGTATAATGGTTCAAGGTTTTTTATGATCCTTAGGGTCATCCAATAAACATGTTAAACGTTTTATTCTTAGTGGATCAAGGTGAATTCAAGGGGTTCAAGTTTGGGTCCCTTCACTTACTATACAGGAAAAAAAAGACCCCCCCAAAAGGTCTTCTTCAAGTAGCATGGGGGTTTTTCATGATTCTGAATCCATTGCAGGCATTTGTTTTGCATGAAAAACATTCCTCGGGCAAAAACGGGCCCCAAAAAAAACGAGCTGACCCCAGAAAAGTGATTACTCATCACTAAACCATAGTTTGTGGCTCCATTTTTAGCCAGAGGAATGTTTTTTGTGCAAAACAAATGCTTGCAATGGATTCAGAATCATGAAAAACCTCTAGTTAGACCCCTCACATGCTACTTAAAGAAGATTATTTTGGGGTCTTTTTTTCCCTGTAGTGAAGGGTCCAAACTTGAACCCCCTGAATTTACCTTGATCCACTAAGAATATAGTGGAAAACTTTTAACATGTTATTTGGATGACCCTAAGGATCGTAAAAAAAAACCTGAATGATTACTATTGCAATTTCCTTTGGGTCAGGCCCTTTTTTTTAGCTTAGATTGACTGGCCTAAAGGTCACGCACATGGGTGCATGCAGACTATAGGATATAGCCCCACATATGGAGATACAGCCCCATATATGTTGATCCCTGATGTCATCAATATCATTCAGCAGAAGGATATATAGCCCCATATATGGAGATCCCCAGTCGTCTCCATGTATGGCTATCCAGGGTTTGATGAGGTCAGTGTGGTGATCTTCATAATATGGAGATCCAGGTGATGATAGTCAGCTCCACATATGGAGAGAGAGGTCAGACCCAGCTCAGCAGAAGGATTTAGGATATAGCCCCATATATGGAGATCCCTGACATATTGGTACTCCATATGTGGACCAGGACGATCTTTAGCTCCATACTGTATGGAGCCGGCAAAGACATCTAGTGCTGGCATCAGTCTAATGTAGAACTCCATATATGACATAGCTGACATATCACACAGTCAAGCACTATATAGAGGCCATTACCCCTTGAGCTAAGAGAGGAGTGAAGAGAAAGAAGAGTGACAAATTAAAGAGGGATTTTGAGTGACAAATTAAAGAGGGGTGTTGAGTGACGGACAGGATCTGGTGGCTTCCATACTACAGTAAGTAGCAACCTACAGTCGCAATAACACACACACGCAGTATATAAAAATCGCACCAATGCGAAGTGAGCGATGCAAACTAATTCCTGCAAGGGCGCCTTGCAAATCAGTGTTGATATGATGTGTTGATATCAATGAAATAATAAATAAAAATAAAATAACGTAATGATATCAGACTAGAGGCCTGGTCGGATTATATAAGGTTTTGTATGCTGTACATTTTTTATTATAGACCATAGAAGAGAAAATGCGTTTTAAGCTTATATGTGAGCTCTGTGTTACCTGAGACCTGTGACAATAACCACAATCTGTGCAAGTGTGGTTACTATCTCAGATCAAAGGTAATATTCAGCTCATACGAGTTGAAAACACGGACCAATCAAAGGCCGTGAACGGTGCTAACCTTTTTGTTAAACACGCTGTGAAACTGGCGAAACAATCGCAAGCCTCTGTGTCCATGACGTTATGGTCAAACCGGAGTTCGATTGGTCTGTTCTGTTTGCTTAACACATGACATCATTACCAGAACAGCTTTTGATTGATCCGTGCTGATGCCATGGGCTAACACGAAGTGAAATATAGGAGCGGTTTGCGCCGCTCAAAAACTAAATCCTGTTTAAAATAAAATAAGGCAGTGTTCTCCATACCTCGGGGTCCAGCTCCTGGAGGTCATACTCCAGCTGATCCAGCTCTGCAGCGCTGAGGCCCTTGAGGATGGCATCCTCGTCGATATCCCTGGGGTCTGACATGGCTGCCGGGGGTCTGTCTCACATGCACACACTCACTCACACACACCACGCAACCCTGGGGGGAGGGCACTGCGGAAGAAAAGGGAAAGGATCTGTTACTTAGGATGCTATGACTCCAACAACATTATAGTGTACTTTAGGGAGGTTAGTTAATAGTTACTGGGTCATGTGAGCCTAATTTAGGCTTTGTATTTCTTCGACACCATTGTATGAGGAAGGTAACAATTGGGTCAAATGACTTCTCCTACTGGTTTATTGAATTGAATTTTATCAATACATTTATTTTGTCCACTCTGTATGATAGAGTATGTTAATACAATATAACTTATACAATTGGGTGGTTATATTTTTTCTCCCTGCTCTTCTATTGAGATATGATCGTGTCAAAGGTCATGTCTCACCTGACACAGGATCTGACATGAATTATGAACAGATTAGATTTATCCCCTGAGCAAGCAGGCAGGCTCTATTAGCTCAATGGTAAAAATGTCTGCACTTGCGCAGGAAACCAGGTTAAAATCCGGGGTAGAAGAGGAAAGTTGCATAGTCCTGCTTTAACACTCTTGACTTCTGTTCTATACTGCTCTTCTAAAGTGAAATATTTAACCTATTCCTAGTCATTGTAAAGGGATATTCACAATTATGCAAATTGTGTGGTGGCCATGTATTTCACTTCTCCCATTCATTCTAGAATAATCCAATGGTAATAACAGCTGCTTTTTCGCTGATAAAGAGAGAGAGCCCATATCAATATACTGCACCAGGTCATCATTTCTGTACTATTTTCATCTGAAAATGAAAACCCCCATTGATGGCCTTAAAGGGGACTGCAGGCGTAGGAATGATGTACTGTACTGTGTACTGTGTAGACAGAGGGAAATAATTGAAGAAAGCAAATGAGAGCTACAGAGAGCATAAGTTCTTTGCTATTCTTAGTTGGAGTGCGGTCAGCTAGGTTTAGAATTACAGCGAGGAGAGGAGAGGAGAGGAGAGGAGAGGAGAGGAGAGGAGAGGAGAGGAGAGGAGAGGAGAGGAGAAACAAGAAAGTTCAGGACACTTTTTCAATACAAAGCCTGGTCTGCCCAGAACAGGAAATACCACAACAATAGCATTGGTGTATACCTCAGAGCAAAGCTGATGATGTGCGCTATAAATAATAGACCTATCAGGTTTAGGCTCACGTATTTTTCATGTTTCAGCCCAAATTCCATTCCGACTTGGCAAATGAAGAGAATCCATTTAGGTTCAAGTCATGGAACATTCTTTCATTTGGCTAATCAAGAGGTATGATGTCATTCAAGGACTGCCATGTTTCTGCTGTTTTACAGTATAGGTAAACCCTCCTCATCTACTCAACATCAATGGTTTGTTTGTTTTGTGCTTGACGGATCGATTTCAAATAAAAATGTGACGTTCTGTTATTTTACTTTAATTGCATTGTATTCTACGGTAATTACGTATAACACAATACAACTTCAGTGTGTTGGAATGCTTCCGTGATGCATAAATGCTATAGTCTTGATGTATCTAACCTTGTTCCTGTCAAGGTAACACTTGTGTGGTTTGTATCAGATTACCCGGTCAAACTTTATTTGAGGACAGAGGCGCACGCACATGCACACACACACGCACACAAACACGCACACACACACGCACACGCACACGCACACACACACACACACACACACACACACACACACACACACACACACACACACACACACACACACACACACAGACACCTTGTTGCTTATGTTGGACCGCCTGTTGTGCAGTAAATTATACCCTGGCTGATTGCAATACATTTTGGCACAAATGTTATTTTCTTCCATGGAAGAGATAGGCCTAATGAGCTTATATGTCTGTATACATACTGTATATGCATGTGCAAATGTATTCGTGTATCTATTTTTGAAATCACAGCCCATGTTATTTCTGACCATCAACCTGGCATTTATTGTGAAAACAAAGAAAAACATGCATTGTCAACAGCTACATAAAAATGTGTGTCTGTATTTCTTTGTGTTGTGTGTGTCCTACCCCGGCAAGATTCAAGATTCAATAACTTTATTGCCATGTCAACAAAGTTGATAGGAATTTGTCTTGGAACAACTACTGCATTAGAATAGTGGTTCTCAACCTTTTAAGGCAGCGATCCCCAAAATAATCATATTTTAAATGGGGACCCCCGCCCCCCCACCCTGACAAGCACTAAGAGTTGAGGCATTACATTTTGTATAACACAGTTCTATTGTGAAAATAGTAGATCTACATGCTCAAAACATGTAATTTCTGCCTCTAATATTTGACAATTTGGCCAATGTTTAATTTGTCATTAAAAATTCCTTAAATTGTCACTTTAGAAAGGTGCATATACCCTCTATACACTTAAACTTTATGTTGGTTTGTTTACTGTTGAGTGAGAAAACAATGTTCATCTGGGGACCCCTGACAAATATTTGGGGACCCCCCCTGGGAATCCCGACCCACAGGTTGAAAGCTACTGCATTAGAACAACTACTCAATGGTTGTTCTAATGCAGTGGTTCTCAAACATTTTAGCTTTAGCCCCAAAATAGAAGTGTGATGTCGCATATGTATGATAAATATGATTTTAAGAGATATAGTTGGTGCGGTGCCTCACCCAAACACAGATCCTATAATTTGACAGCACCACCAATTGCAAGCATTTGAGCTGAGGCTATTGTTTATGTTGATACACTGACTAGGCTGTTTTATCACCGGCTACCTGAGAGAACAAGCTGAGACAATGTGTGCCAAGGGCCTGTCAGTTTCAAGACAAATGAGCGAGCGTTTAGTTTTACAACGCAAATCTGGGATTACGCACATTTTCATGTGACAGACACACAGACTGTACCCAGTGACAGTGCATTTCATAATGTGCTAATTAATATATATTTTAAGTTGACATGGTTTCATGAGCAGGAAGGGGTCCGGTTTCTTACTGAAGGAAGCATCAACATGACTAATGTGTGGCCCTGTCTCTTTAACATTTAGACCACTCTGCTGTCCATATACAGTAAGCAGCATCGAGGCCTGACAAATCTGCAGACTATAAGATACTGTACACATTTCTGTAGGCTAAATATAAACTACAAATCCTATTTAAAGAGTGAAACATAATTGTCCGGCAAGCAAATAATCACATTTTAAAAGTGGTGGAAAAAAATGTTTTACTGAAGCAAAAGTATCAATACTGCAATGTAAAAATACTCAGTTAGGGTGCACACACACCAAAGTACCTATGAGAGTGGATTCCCCATTCCGCCAATGCATTTCAATGGGAAGGGGGCGGTTTCATGCCAGTAGAGGATTTCTGCAAAAAAGCTTCTTTCTCATTGAAATGCATTGGCGGAATGCGGATTCCACTCTCATAGGTATGAGGTATAGGTTTGGTGTGTGTGCACCCTTACAAGTAAAAGTCCAGAATTAAAAATGTACTTGAGTAGCCTAATAGTACAAAAGTATTGGTATCTAAATGTACTTAAAGTACCAACCGTAGAAAGTACTCATTATGCAGAATGTCTCATTTCACAGGTTTTCAAATGTATAAATTGAATAGAAATCTTTTGAAAATAGCAGATCTACAAGCTCACAATGGGTTCATCACAACACATTGTGAGCTTGTAGATAAAAGTAGTAAAAGTATAATATTTGCGTCTGAGATGTATCGGAGTAGAAGTAAAAGTACAGAAAATTGGACATACTATAAAGTAAAAAATCACACTCGTGTGAACTGAGCGGTGGTGTGTGTGTGTGTGTGTGTGTGTGTGTGTGTGTGTGTGTGTGTGTGTGTGTGTGTGTGTGTGCAACAGCGCCCCTCCCTTAACATGTGTGGTCAGAAAAGGTTACTGCAGGCTACAGACCCGGAGACAGACAGACAGACAGACAGACAGACAAACAGACAAACAGACAGACAGACCCACACACACGGCCACGTATAGGAGCGTTGTGACCACCGCTCAAAAAATACCTCAAAATTGTACTAAGGCTGAAGCCACACCAAAGTACCTATGAGGGTGGATTCCCCATTCCGCCAATGTATTTCAGTGGGAAAGGAGCGGTTTCATGCAGGTAGAGGATTTCTACAAAAAACACTCCATTCTCATTGAAATACATTTGGCGGAATGGGGAATCCACTCTCATAGGTACGTGTGGGTACAGCCTTAAGTACAGTACTTGAGTAAATGTACTTAGTTTCTTTACACCACTGCATTTTAATTATGTTTAATTTACCGTGCCACAGGCTGCTCTGAAACATAGAACATGTGATATTGGTGAATGTATATAATCTGTCCATGTACACCTCCCTGCTGCTGGGTTTCTGTGTGAACCCAAAGAAAATGGGAGAGTATGAGCAGGGTGCCACCTGTCACCTCCAGCTGGCTTGTGACATTTCTTTCCAGTTGACTTTTCAAAGTACAAATGTCTGGGGACCTTTTAACATCAATAAAGCACATTAGAACTTGTTGAAGAATGCCAAACAAACAAAGTAATACAATTATAATTACTAAACTCTAGTGTGCAAGTCAATTGAGACTTTCCATTCCATTAACACTGTTGTGATAGTAGAATGTCATACAGTTTCGGTTTGACGTGTGAAATTCAGCCACATGGTGTTATATAAAATTGTAATTACTGTTACAAAAAGTAGCCTAATTATGTAATATATGAAGTCTATGAATCAAGAGAAAAGATTCTAAATCTAAAAGTCAGAAACTCTGGGCCAAATTATACAACTGCCTTACTTTAGAGCAAATTGTCTTTAGCATGATATTTCTTGAACAGGTGCATGCAAAGGCCTATACACTGAGCAAAGACATGAGGGATGATCAGTGATTTTAGCTACACTCACAAAAGCATTCCAAAATGTCTGCAGTTACTGCGTCCATGTATGCATGTGTAACTTTATATTCCTACATATGATCTATAATTAAAATCACAGACCGTGTTATCCAATTATCAACCCTTCAACACTGTAATGTTAATGACTCAAACACTGGATCTAACAGCTGAGTGTTGAGTAAGACGTAGGATACAAAGAATGGATATAGGCAACTATACAGTATGTTGTACTAAACATTTTAATAGCGACCAATCTACTACAGTGTGGAACAATACATTAATTTGAAGTAGAAATGGTAAATGAATTTAGATAGATAGATAGATAGATAGATACCTTTATTATCCCAAGGGGGTAATTTAGTTGTCCAGTTGTAGCACAGCAGTATACAGTTATTTACAAAGTTACAGAGAAGTAGGAAAAAATAGATAAGAGTAAAAACAAGAGCAGTACAGTACCAAAAAAGAGAAGGTGCATCAAATAGAGGGGGCGAATTAAATATAAGTATATATACATAAAGTGTCTTACAAAAAGAGACCAAAGCAGTCAATGCTGTCCATATACATTTATAAGGCCTTGACGTGGGCATTACATTCACCAAAGCACAGACACACTAACAGTGGAGGAAACCATGCCAGGCACAAACTTGCTCGTTGCCAACAGTTAGAGATTAAAAGTGTCTTGCTCAAGGACACTTCCGAGATCAAACTGGGAAGCTTCCGATTCCACGCTACCTCCGACCTAAGCCAATGCATCAAAACGTGTCAATAAATCTAGATTTAGAGGATGCTTATAAGTTTGACTATGCATGAAAATGTAAGATATATCCAAGAAAGAAAATGAAAGATAAAATAATAATAATGCAATATTTTTGTTTTGGTATAGTGGAGGATGTTGACCTTACAATGACTGCCTCCTTTAAATTATGGTGAATTTATCTTTTTAATTACTTTAAGGATCATACAATAATGTGAAATGCAGAATAGTAAGACGTAAGAAGTAGTCACCCCCTGGGGCCTCCTCCAAACACGGATCCTGTAATTTGACAGCACCGCCTTGCAAGCCTTTGAGCCTTATGAGCCTTTGAGCTGAGGCCATTGTTTATATAAATACACTGACTAAGACACTTTTATGACTTCCCACCTGAGAGTACATGCTGAGACAAAATATGTACCAATGGCTTGTCAGTTAAAGACAAACTAAGCCATGATGACTAAAACTAAGTAATAAATATTGGCAATTTTGTCAACAAATAAACTAAAGGAGGCACTAGTAGAGAAGAGATCCAGTAGAACTAAAGTCAAGTCATTTTATGTTTGCTTGCGCTCTGGTGAAAATAGCAGATCTACTCACAACGCGCCGCAGATCGGCAAATCTCAGCATGTAACCAAGTGTAAAATCTGCCTGACCAGTGACCACTGAAATCTTGCGGTATTTAGTTGACTAAAACTAGACTAAAACTAAACTAACTAAATAAAAATTTGCTGTCAAAATCAACACTGCTGGGTTGAAATTGTGCCGTGTCAAATATATCCATGTCTCTTCAACATTTAGGCCACTCTGCTGTCCATATACAGTAGACAGTGTTGTTGGGCCTGACTACATCTTAAGGTGGCTCTCCACCAAACAGACTAAGGATCAAGAGACTATAAGATACTGTATAAATGTATAAATATCAACTAAACAAATCTGTAAAGATGACCACAATGGAAGAACTGACACTGTGTTATATACTTTTAACCTAAATGTTTCACTGCAACTCTGTAATGTTGTTTACATTTCTTTACAAAAAAAAGGTATACGATAAATCAATCAAAAGAGTGAAACATGTGTGGCTGAAAAGAAAAATGTCACAATTTTAATTTCATTTCATTTACCATGCCCTATAATCTGTCTAAATGTGTAATTCAGAGTGCACAAATGTAACCAAATGGACCATAAGAGTACACAACTCTCTGAGTTACATTTCAAAGTGGATGAAGTGTTGATGAATGTATATCTGTCCAAACAACTCCCTGCCAGTGGTGTAAAGTAACTTAGTATTTACTCAAGTACTGTACTTAAGTAAACTTTTGAGGTATTTTTACTTTTCTGGAGTACTTCCAATTTTCAGTACTTTTACTTCTACTCCGCTGCATGTCAGAGGCAAATATTGTACTTTTACTCCACTACGATTATTTGAAAACTTTAGTTACTAGTTAATTTGTAGAGTTTAAGTATTATTACAAAACATACATTAACAACTTCAGCCCTATATACATTTCTGACATTTGAAAATAGCCAAACTACAAGCTCACGATGTGACATATTGTGAGCTTGTAGATCTGCTATTTTCAAAGGATTTTTATACATTTGAGAACTTGAAATGGGACATTGTGCATAATGAGTACTTTTGTAACTTTTGGTATTTTAAGTACTTTTTTGATTGTACTTTTACTCAAGAAATGTAGAATTAGGGTGCCCACACACCAAAATACCTAGAGTGGAATCCGCCAATGCATTTCAAAGAGAATGGAGCATTTTTTGCCAGTAGAGGATTTCTGCAAAAAAACGCTCCATTTTCATTGAAATGCATTGGCGGATTCCGCTCTAGGTATTTTGGTGTGAGGGGTCCCTTACAGACTTTTACTTGTAAGGGCACGGTCACACTGCACTTTTATTCTACCTATGAGGGCGGATCTGCCAATGCATTTCAATGGGATGGGAACGGAGTAGTTTGCTGCCATTTGCGATTTTCTGCAAAAAAGATAGAAAAAAATTCTGCCATTGAAATGCATTGTCAGAATCCACCCTCATAGGTAAAATAAAAGTGTGGTGTGTGGCCATATTGAGTACTTCTATATTGCAGTATTGAGACTTTAGTAAGAAACTTAGAGACTTAAGTAAGAAATGTGAGTATGCCTACTTTTACCGGTTCCCGGGAAAATCCCAGTTGTCCGGTGTCCCAGTTGGGCGAACAGACTGTAATTATTGTCCACGACATTGCAAGCGGCGCAAAGGCCAGCGGACCTTGGTCCTGCTCTTCGCGCCCGAGCGCCGCAGTTACGAAGCCATGGTGAATGCAATCGTTATATTTATGCCCAGGCCGTAAGGCCTGGGCAAGCGCACGATAAACGCATGAATGGGATGAAGATCGCTTGCTCTACAGTCTGTTCACCCAACTGGGACACCGGACAACTGGGACTAGCCCACTTTTCCCACCACTGCTCCCTGCTGTGTTTTGGGTGTGAAGTTGAACCCAAACAAAATGTGAGAGCAGGAGCAGGGTGACTGCCACCTGCCACCTGCCACCTCCAGCTGGCTCAGGACATTATAGTTTCCGGAAGGATTTTCAAATATGTTCTGCACCTGGCTCCCCAATCTCACTGGACAAATGCCTAGGGGATGACAGACCTGTGACCATCCAGAATACAAATACTGACTGATACTAAACATGCAGTTAAAACTTAATAAGACATTAACTGTGTAATATCTCTTAGCACTTTAGAGCTATGTGTTGAAGAATGTCTGATGCACAAATCAAATAATAGGCCTACAATTACAATTACTAGATGCAACTTCTAGTAAGGAATCAGAAGGCTACAATTTAAAACGTTATTGTCAATGTGGAGTAGGCCAAGACTTATTTTCATTAACACTGTTGTGATTGATGTGAGTAGAGTTTAGGTTTTGTTTGTGTGGTGTGAAATTCAGCCATGCAGTGTTGTTAATAACTAGAATGACTGTTACTGTGACATAAATCACAAGTGATAATGTAATCAATTAAGTATGTGAATCAAGACAAATGCATATAAAGGTCAGACCCCTCTTAACTAAATGCCCTCCTTTTAACACTATTTCGCTATTTCTCCCCTTTTGTTGAATTACTCAAGCAGGTGCATACAGGGCCTATAAACACTGAGCAAATACATAGTTTTTTTTTTCACACTCACAAAAGTATTCAAAACCTTAATAACCTTCACAGTTGTGCTGTTCCTATAAATATCACTGAGATCATATCAGTGGTGGAAGGCCTATTGTATAAATAAAAACTATTCAAAGATACACAGGTCTTAAGCCAGATTCAAGACATAGTCATTATATACACAGCACATTATCAAGTTGACCCAGGGCACCAGGGTATTTAAGCTGTTTCACTTTCTTGCCTATTATCTTTTATGCATTTAATGACAGACACGATGATGATGATGCAATTCAGGTGTCTGATATTCTATGATATGACACTGCCCTACTGCACTTGATTAATTCAAGAATAAACTAAGGATAAATTATTTGGGTTTCAAATCACATTTGAAGATACTATCAAAGGAGACCAAAGTGTCCAAACAGTCACCACTTGACAGGTCAGAAGTTTTCACGCCATTTGCAGGTCGCCATCCCTGGGTCTTACCGCCTGAGTGAAAAATTCCCCCCCAGCTTAATTTTAGCTTCACAAGTCAGCTACTTTCAGTGGTGTAAATCGTCCCTGGCTTGGGTTGCGCCTCCACCATGCATTGGAACACCATTTGAAGCCTAAGAACAACTTGAGTTCAGCTGGTTACCCCCCATGGAAGGACACAAAGCTTCAAAAACAGAAAATCATTTCAGCCAATTCACAGGATTGAAGATGATATCCATGAGATATCATGGTGCTTGTGATGGTACTACTTTTACAATGGTGTACAATTCATTGGTGTCAGAAATTTAATTGACAAGAAAATACTGGAAGCATAGACTAATTTCAGCAGGGAACGTTTACAGATTGCGTATATGCACATCATAAGGAAAGAGTCATTTTATTCTCACAAATCTCATTCACTCATATGTGCTCATATGCACGCATGTGCAATTCAATTCAATGCCCATTCAATTCAACTCCACATTATAGCTGCACACAAAACAATATAATACATTGTATTATCTCGCAGAAAATAAATCTCTTTCAGTGATACAGCCGTAGGACAAAGTATACATTTGCCTCAAATGCCTGCAAAATTGGACTTGATCCCACAGCACAACTAATGTCAGGTGGTCCAGTATCTTAACTTAGAGTGAAAATACTACCCCTGACAACATCACTAAAGCTCCTGTGACGAATCAACTGCAAAGCAGCGGTGAGATGACTTAACCCCTATGCATACCACCTAAATGGCTCTATTTGAATGACAATATTTCAGTTGAGTCTATTCCCCTTGTGGAATCTGCCATTGGGAAAAGGTTCAAGGTTCAAGGGTGGCTATTGTCACACATAGCCTATAAAACAGCTACAGCAACAAAGGCAGTGAGATTCTTGTAATCCAAGCCCCCACTATAAAGTCATTTATAGAAGTATATAGTAGTAATTTATCCTGACAGCTGTTATATCCCAAACCATGATATTTGACCCACATGCAGGCACTAACTTCTACACACAATCCGGCAACTTCTACATGAAATCAACATCAGCTGAATATAATTGTAATTTGGCCAAGTAAAGAGTTGAAGACAAAAGTTCACTGACTTCTCATTTAACCAAACACTTTGTCCAAGGCGAGCCCACCCTCCCCACACACACGCACACTCACAGGGGTGCATTTGGCATAGCAGTAGCCCCCCCCCCCCCAGAGATTAAAGATTAGTTCATCCACTATGAAATGTATCATTCTAAACTAAGCAAGACAGAAACAGCCTCCCACTTACCTTCACAGAGTCGCAGTGCTGGAGCCCCTCAGCAAGGCAGAGCCTGCAGTTAGAATGAGAGAATCCCCACCCCCCCCCTCACCACCCCACCCCATCTGCTTGGTTTCCCTCTCCCACTCCTCTCCCCCCCCTTACTCTCCCCCTCTCTCTGTCTATGGAGTGTCAGGCTTCAGGGCTGCCATGCTGCTGAGACAGAGATACATACTGGTGGTGGCACGCTGACATGTCAGCATTTTATTATTTTGCCTTTGCTTATGACTGATGTATGCACACGCATGTAGACTATGCACACGCACGCGCACACACACACACACACACACACACACACACACACACACACACACACACACACACACACACACACACACACACACACACACACACACACACACACACACACACACACACACACACACACAGAGAGAGAGAGAGAGAGAGAGAGAGAGAGAGAGAGAGAGAGAGTGAGAGAGAGAGAGAGAGAGTCTCCATGCTTATCAGTCATACAATTAAAACTGGAGTAAATCAGGGGAAGTAGACAGTGACATCTAGTGGTGCATCATGCAAATCCTGTACTTGGTTGAAAATGCAAACCAAAAAGATGCACTCAGAGTCCAGATCTCCTCTCTACTAGAGGGACATCACGTGGTAGGCTACCTCCCTCCGTCTCTCTGGATCATGTGATCAGAATCAGAATGAGCTGATGACAATATCTTGTGGGGTGCATCCATGGGTTCACCAGGTGTAACCAACAGTCCTCAAACACAGCCAGTCAACACCGGTTTAAAAGACTGGTGTATTGTCGAATTTGAACAGACATCGTTAAATTACGTCAGGGTGGGCCCCTGGACATAACATGCATAGTAATCTAGGACAGGGGTCTTCAACGTTTTCAGGCCAAGGACCCCTTAGTTGAGAAAGAGATGAAGCAGGGCCAGGGACCCCCACAGCCTTTTCATAGATTCCATATAGTTTCATTGTTTGACAGCACAATCATCAGTGTATTTTGGATTCATGTCAATTTGTGTTTTCAGATATTTAACCACTTGAACCGTCAATACCTAATCAACTTGAACATTCACTCTGTACTTAGTGTGCTCTTTCTCCCCTCTACACCAAACCTTAGCCAAAAATAGCCGATCACTGCGCTGCGAGGCATGAGCTTGTAGATCTGCTATTTTTGGCTAAAGTTCTCAGAATATGGACACTAGGGTTCAAGTGGTAAAGGAGAAAAAAAAGTTTCTATCACACAAAGATTTGGAGGACCCCCTGTAGTAACTCTGAGGACCCCCTAGGAGTCCCGGACCCCCTGTTGAAGACCCCTGATCTAGGATCACGGTAAACCAAGAACCTATCATCAGTCTAAACAGCATAATGTAAAGACATAGAAACATTGAAACTATACACACTACTAGTTTTTCTCGCCTCTGCTCTCTGCCTGTCACTCACAGGTCCAGCGATTCTACTCAACTCTCAGTCATGCCGTACTTCAGTCTACTCCGCCTCTCACCTCCGGTTGGTCCTACACTCATCGTTCAGCCAATCATCACTTCCTCTTTCCCTCCTGCCATGCTTCCACCACTTGTCCAAACAATAGTTTCATAGTTCAGTCCTAACCACTCAGCTAAATTCAGTTTGTCATTCAACTTCTAAACTCAGTTTGACACTCAATTCCCAATCTGGCTAGCCATCGTCAATGAAAAGGATCAGCTTTTTCCTTGACGATGGCTAGCCAGATTGATGTCATAAAGACAGACTAACTGGAGCTCAGTTTTAACTCGAGCTCAGTTCGGCTGTTCTTGAGAGACTACTCAATTCCCAAATCAGCCAAACTTATCAGGGAAGGGTACCCTACCCTATACATACCTGCACTACACGTAGGTTAATTGTTATACACACTAGATAGTCAGGGAATATTATCAGAATACCTGTCAAAGCTGGGAATAAATCCCTTACCAAACGATGTCTTCACCAATGTGTTCGTAAGGGTGTCTAGTAACATATCTAACAATGTTTGAAATTCAAAATCCCTAGGAGAAACTTTGACAGCTAGGGTAACTTGGGTGTCATTCACTTACTATACACTATACTACCAGTAAGACTCCCTAATCGGGAGATAAGCGACCGTTGGTCGCTTATCTCCACAAATAGGCCAAAAGTTTGTTTTACCAATTATTACACTCTATGTGAACATTTACATCAACAAATCCCAAGTACTATGCAGAACGACCCATTTCAAGTTTTTAATGTACAACAATATTTAGAAAATAGATGTACAAGCTCACAATGCTACGCATTGTCCTCGTCCCTTATATTCCCATAGGTTATATGGAGATCTCAGTGTTTGTCAGTCCTTGTTCATGTATGCCCATATATGGACATCTCTATATCTACTGTAACAGTCCTTGTCCCTTTATGCCCATAGATAATCCAGTATCTGACTTAAAGTCCTGTTCGCAATTTGGTGTTAGGGGAGTTTCTCACCTGAACTGAGTCAGTGGGTCCCTAGACATGAATAATCACAGAGGTGCTCGTCCGCCATAGTGCCAGGAATGGCGCAATGGCCAAATCAAATATGGCCACCAATCGCCTATGATGAAAATCTAACTTTTCTGTTTCTGGGTGTATATGCACGTGTAATACCTCCATTTGGACTAATTGTGGTGTGGGGAATTCATTTCTGATATTGTTTTGACCATTTTGGGTGATTTGGACCTCAAAAGGTCATGGTCAAGGTCATTTTGCTATTCCGAAGACCGTGGGCCATAACTTGGCCATTGTTAGGAGTAAAAACAGGTGCAGTAGGTCTAAATCAACTAATGCTGACATGTATAATTCATTTCTGACATTGTTTTGACCATTAAGGATCATCTTGTCTTTGAAATATCAATGTCAATGCCATTTTTCAAAAACGATTTTGTTCATTACTTGCACTTTTATAGTATTTTTTGTAAGTTTGTTACTATTTTATAGTAAGTTTGTTTTGTTTAGAACAAAAAACATACTAGTGAGAAATACAACAACTAAACACCCACATTTAACTTTAAAGGGGGGTTTTAAATGAGTGTTTAAATGAGCAAATAAGACTATTTACAAATAAAAGTGACAAATAAAATTACACAACAAAATAACACACAAAATTAAATAACAATTTCCCTCAAAGTGCACCATATTGTGATTGTGTGCATGCAAGTTAGTATGAGGTGTTTTTACAGGATGGATTTGTCATTGTTCCATGGCAAAATATGATGCACAGAACTTCATCAGTTTCGAGTGTCTTGCTTCAGACATGGCAGGAGTGTACTAAAGTCAAAGTCCTCCTTCCATCCATCAGAGCTTGACATTGACTTTTTGAGGCAGTTGTCCTTTGGACAAGTATATTTCCCATTCACTTGTCCGGGGACAAAAGTCACTTGACCCCCCTTTCTCCCTCCACTCCATAGTATGGGCACTTGTCACAGACAACAGGACAAGCCTTTATGTCATGCCCTGTTCCATGTTCCATTGGTTCTAGTCTTTCCTCAGGTTCCTTGGCTGTTGCAAGCAGGTGGCAAGAAATGCGCTAGAAAGGTGCCTTGTTGGTCTCAGCAGTTGTACTTCTCTGCTACCAATGCTGTGTCTTGTTCTGTCAAGGTCTTTGACTCTCCAAAGTTTGTTAGATATTGTACTTGGTCAGAAGCCATAACTACATGTTTAATCCTCACCTGGCCCATGCAGTCATCTCCTGTCTCCAAGGCATATGTGCTTTGATCACTGTCTTGGCTAGTGGTGCTCCAAGATGAGACTGCTTGATGCAGTTTAGTGCCATACTGCTGCCAGATCTCCTTCATCCCCAGTGCTTGGAAATATGGGGTGTAGTATAGCAGTAATGTGAAGGAGACTACAACTCTCTGGGGTCCGCTCATAGTTAGGTTAGTGAAGGTTAGGGATAGGCTTAGTTATAATGGAGGCTGTACATGCACCAGGTGTCAGCCTCCTCAATCCTATTCAAGATGTCTGGGATCTCTTCTCCACTAGCGACATCATCAACAGAGACAACAGAGCTGATAATGGTAAATGGACTGCATTTACAGTATATAGCGCTCTTCTCCAAAGCGCTGTACAATCTATTTCACATTCGCCCAACAAACACATTCACACATACATTCACACCATGAAACCATGCAAGGTGCTCATCGGGAGCAGTTAGGGGTTCAGTGTCTTGCTTAAGGACACTTCGACAAATAAGCAGGAGGAGCCAGAAATCGACCCTGGAACCTTCAGATTCCAAGGCAGCTGTTCTACCTACATCGCCACAAGCTTGAATGGACACCATATTCCGAACACACAGCTGGAGAGCTGTTTGTTCTCCTCAGACACCCAGAATTTGTAAAGTTGATGAGGGATGGGTGCGTCTGTCGACTCTGTTATCTCTGATGATGATGAGTGGCTCCCTGCAAAAGGGGCTGGAGGTGAAGAGATCCCAAAGTTTGAACTAGATTGGAGAGGCTGTCACCAAACTGCTGGTACATGTGGAGTCAACTGGCCCTATTATAACTAAACCTACCCATAACCCTTACCTAATTGAGGGAATAATGGGTCGCCAGGATTATGAGTGGACCCCAGAGAGTTGTCGTAGTGATACTTCCAAGCACTGGGGATTAAGTAGATCTGGTAGCAGTATGGCACTAGGTGTGCAGCGGCACATGCTTCTACAGCATCAAGCAGTCTCTCATCTTGGAGCACCACTAGCCAAGACAGTGATCAGGGGACATATGCCTTGGAAACTGGAGATGACTGCATGGGCCAGGTGGGGGACTAAGCATGCAGCTATGGCTTCTGACCGAATACAATATCTAACAAACTTTGGAGAGGCAAAGACCTTGACAGAACAAGACACAGCATTGGTAGCAGAGAAGTACAACTGCTGAGACCAACAAGGCACCTTTCTAGTGCATGTCTTGCCACCTGCTTGCAACAGCCAAGGAACCTGAGGAAAGACTAGAACCAATGGAACATGGATGGATGCAAGGAACACTTCGACTCTCGAGGATATGGCTACCTTGCTGATGGATATCGGTGCATCATATTTTGCCATGGAACAATGGCAAATACATCCTGTAAAAACACATCATACTAACTTGGATGCACACAATCACAATATGGTGCACTTTGAGGGAAATTGTTATTTAATTTTGTGTGTGCTTTTGTTGTGTGATTTTATTTGTCACTTTTATTCATAAATAGTCTTATTTGCTCATTTAAACACCCATTTAAAACCCCCCTTTAAAGTTAAATGTGGATGTTTACTTGTTGTATTTCTCACTAGTATGTCTTTTGTTATAAACAAAACAAACGTAATATAAAATAGTAACAAACTTACAAAAAATACTATAAAAGTGCAAGTAATGAACACAATCGTTTTTGAAAAATGGCATTGAAATTGATATTTCAAAGACAAGATGATCCTTAATGGTCAAAACAATGTCAGAAATGAATTATACATGTCAGCATTAGTTGATTTAGACCTACTGCACCTGTTTTTACTCCTAACAATGGCCAAGTTATGGCCCACGGTCTTCGGAATAGCAAAATGACCTTGACCATGACCTTTTGAGGTCCAAATCACCCAAAATGGTCAAAACAATATCAGAAATGAATTCCTCACACCCCAATTAGTCCAAATGGAGGTATTACACGTGCATATACACCCAGAAACAGAAAAGTTAGATTTTCATCATAGCCGATTGGTGGCCATATTTGATTTGGCCATTGCGCCATTCCTGGCACTATGGCGGACGAGCACCTCTGTGATTATTCATGTCTAGGGACCCACTGACTCAGTTCAGGTGAGAAACTCCCCTAACACCAAATTGCGAACAGGACTTTAAGTCAGATACTGTATTAAGATGGAGATCTCTTAACTGTAAGTCCTTGTCCCTTTTATGCCCATATATGGATATTCCTGATGTCATCAGTATATGAACATATATGGGCTTTCTGATATGCCCATATATGGAGATCTCTTAACTGTAAGCCCTTGTCCCTTTTATGCCCATATATGGATATCCCTGATGTCATCCGTATATGCCCATATATGGGCTTTCTAATATGCCCATATATGGAGATCTCTGTATCTCCATATATGGGTATAAAAGGATAATTCAGGTCTGACATCAGGTTTGTTTATATTGGGTTGCTAGGTTTGACATCACAAACTCCATGGGCCATCTGACCTAGAAATCTATATTTGGGCATAGATGACTCATCGTGACCTCATCATGATTTCAATCGCTATAAAAGGACTCTCAGTGACATACACTCTCCACAGATAAAGCAGTCAACCAGCCTACCAGTCAACCCATTCTTTGATTACTTTGTACAACTAGATTAACTTTTCAATGGCATCCCCACTGGAATTGACCGAAATGTACGACAGACAATGCCGGTCTTATATAGGGGTCATTTGTGTACGGTGTGATGTCATACTGATGTCAGCAGTGTGATGTCATACTGATGCGGAGATATGAGCAGGGCAAAGGTGTGACGTGTGACGTGTGACGTGTGACTCAGGGACGGACGGCCGGTGGAGGTTTTGATACTAAACTGCGACCTTACGGTCGCAATAAAGGAAAAAATGACTCCCAAAAAATCTGCTTTAAGTGGGATGTGAGGGGTCTACCTAGGTGTTTTTAATCATTCTGAATCCATTGCAAGCATTTGTTTTGCACGGAAAACATTCCTTGGGCTAAGTATGGACCCCACGAAACTGTGAAAAGTGATGACCTGTCACTAAACCATTGCAATGGATTCAGAATAATAAAAAACACCTAGTTAGACCCCTCACATCCCACTTAAAGCAGATTTTTTGGGAGTCATTTTTACCTTAATAGTATTGTGTATCGTACGTGAATGAGACCCAAAGTTACCCTAGCTGTCACAGATTCTCCTAGGGATTTTGAATTTCAAACTTTGTTAGATATGTTACTTATACTAGACACCTTTACGAACACATTGGTGAAGAAATTGTTTGGTAAGGAATTTATTCCCACGTTTTATTAATATCCACTGACTAAGAATAGAGGTGAGTGCGACACGTGTAATTTCCTTTATTTACAGTAGGAAGATTTGTTTCTCATTTTGACAGGTAGGTTGTTTAATTTATTTAGATTGTGGGTTTTTAATGTACTTTCTCCACCACTCCCCATCCCTGTACTTGTTATTTTGGCACCTTATCTTGTTTGTTAAAACTTAAGTTAAACTTAAGTTAAACTTAAACGTAAATTACGTTAGGGTGGGCCCCTGGACATAAAATGTATAGTAATCTAGGATCATGGTAAACCAAGAACCTCTCAGTCTAAACAATATAAAAAAGATCAATGCTCTGTGCATTGAAACTACACACACTATAGGATGCCAGGTCTACAAGTGACCTGGCATCTGTCTACATAACATGCCATCTAAATTTCATTTTAGCCTTTGCATAAGCCTGCAAGGTCGTCAAGGCTAGGGTCAGTGCTACGATCCAAGGTGGTGTCTGCAGAGGTGAGTCTTCAGATTACGGCAGAAGATTGGGAGTGAGTTCCATTTTGGGACCCGGAAGGAAGAAGAATCTGGGACGTGGAGAGTTGTCCTGGATGTTTAAGGTTCTGAGTTCTGACAGCTTCTGTTAGCTGGTCTGAGTGAGCAGGAGGAGTTGTAGGTTGGGGGACTGCCCATAAGTCCTACATTGGTTAGGGTTAGAATTCACCATGTTAGCATTCACCAGTGTCGGACTAATGGGATGTCGGACCAATGCCATGGCACTGTAGGTTGTAGGGTTGGATCAGGCTTTGAAGATATGGGGGTGTCATACCTTGGTTGATTTGTAGGCCAACATCAGTGTTTTGTGGTCTGTGTGGGCAGTTACTGAGCCAATGGAGGGAGCAGAGAAGGGGGAGATGTGAAAAAGTTGGCGAAGTACATAGATCTTACCTACTCACCCCTACATTACCAAGGCTGTACAGTAAATGAAACCATGTTAAAACCTAAACAAATCTAAATCCACACCAGCAAAAATAAAGATTCAATGGACTGGTGTGGTTGGAGGCTGGCCAAGAGGAAGCTATCTGTGAAGATGAAGACAGATTTATTGTGGAGTCCACCTACACAGGAGCCAATCACCAGCAGGCTCCACCTAGTAGTTAGCCACTGTCTGGACTTTCAGTGGACTATCAATAGGACTTTAGGCTTTAACATTGTAACATCACATGCCGATCTTCATGAAGTTGCCATTTTGAGAAGCATTCCACTGTACATGCCAAGCTTATGCTTAAAGGGGTACTGTCAACTAAAGGGGTACTGTCACTTTAAAAAGTCATCTTAAAATATGAGTTAATATTTTTATGATGTAATTGTGGGATGCGCAATTATAAGCCCATCAAATTAATTGATTGTACTTAGACTACTTACTGTACTGTTCAGCTGTTGTTGGGGGGCGAGGGGCAGATTACACTGTGACATGAGTTTCAGACTGTTTCTGAGAGACCACGTGACCTACTGTATCATACTATTATAATTTTGGGGCGTGTCAGTGGGCCTTTAAGTTGAATAAGTGAAATGTGCTCTGTTTGTAGGGAAGTGAGGAGAATGTTGAGTTTGATAATAGACATTTGCTACCACATGATGGCAGCAAACTTGCATGAATACAGGGAAGCCTACTGCACATGAAATCATTGCTCAGTAATAGGCAATTGTGTGTTTTGTATGCCCTCCAGAAATTGGCACCCAAGGCAAAGATGAGCTAAACAGGCTGCATGGTAGAGGAAAACAACGTACAGTACATCATCAACAAGTGTGTGTGTGTGTGTGTGTGTGTGTGTGTGTGTGTGTGTGTGTGTGTGTGTGTGTGTGTGTGTGTGTGTGTGTGTGTGTGTGTGTGTGTGTGTGTGCGCACACACGTGAAAATGATGTCTAGTCCAGGCCTATTATAGATTTACAGCACATTCATCACAGTTATTGGTTTCATTGTGTGCAATAAAAATATGACTTGTGCAAACAATATGTAATTAGGCTATTAGCCAACATACTTGTCTAAGTAAAATATGTATCTTTTATTTACATTTGCCCTTTTAATGCGCTTCATATGGCAAACTTTTGACTTGAGTGCAATAAACCCCACCTGGGCAAGGTTGCATACCTTGCTTGCATATTGTTCATACACAGAAGAAACCATGCAGCCTGACTGCATTCTGTTCATTTTCTAGCTCTGTGTTCCTCGAATGTAGCCTAGATACACCTATGAATGCATACTCAACCTGTTCATGTCTGTGACTGCTGCAATATTTCATTGCTTCTAACTTTTTAAACTGAGAGATCAGTTAACTTGTTGTCACTTTAGAAGGCAGGCTGTTTCAGTCTGACACTAAAGTGATAGACCTATATGACTGAGGTTGTTTATCCCAAGGTCAGCTCCGCTCTCTTTCAGTTTCAATATGGCACAGACACAGACACTGTCAATACTTCAGTCCCCTAATACATATTGTGTCCATACAGCTGATGTGATCTAGTGATTCTGTGTCCAAAAAATCACACTTGTGTGAACTGAGCGGTGGAGTCTGTGCGCGCGCGTGTGTGTGTGAGTGTGTGTGTGTGTGTGTGTGTGTGTGTGTGTGTGTGTGTGTGTGTGCGTGCGTGCGTGTGTGTGAGTGTGAGTGTGCCTTGCCTGTTCTGGCCTGGCCTGAACAACAGCGCCCCTCCCTTAACATGTGTGGTCATAAAAGGTACTGTAGGCTACATACAGACAGACACGGACGGAGACAAACACGGACGGAGACAGACAGACCCACACACACGGCCACGTATAGGAGCGTTGTGACCACCGCTCAATGGGTTAGTCAGTAGTCTCACACACACACGCACACACTACGTATGTGTGTGTGTGTGTGTGTGTGTGTGTGTGTGCTCGCGCACGCGCGCGCGCGCAGCCTAGGTCTAGTCTAGCCTAGGCCTATTATATTTACAGCACATTTGTCACAGTTATTGGTTCATTGTGTGCAATAGAATTATAAGACGCCGTCGCCTTGTACAAACAATATGTATTAATGCGCTTGATATGGCCAACTTTTGACTTGAGTTAAATAAATCCCACCTCGGAAAGGTTGCATAGTAGGCCTACTACAATACATTCCATATTGTTCATACACAGGAAAAACCATGCAGCAGCCTGGCTGCATTCTGTTAATTTTCTCGCACGTTCCTTGAATTTTGGTCATTCATTTTTATAGCCTATAATATAACCAAACTCACGTGATGTGAGGCCTTGGAATGTTGCAATGGAAACATTTGTGCTGCATAAGTGATCCAGCTGATATGTGATCTAGTGATTCCGTGTCCAAATAAGGAGTGGGGGAGGATTGAGGAAGTGGCCATTCTCCTGCCCGTGGCGTGGTGCACGCACACGTAGACCACACAACACACACAACACAACACAACCACACACACAACACAACCCCACACACACACACACACACACACACACACACACACACACACACACACACACACACACACACACACACACACACACACACACACACACACACACACACACACACACACACACACACACACACACACACACACACACACACACACACACACACACACAC
Source organism: Nannobrachium achirus (assembly GCF_963921795.1). Classification (NCBI taxonomy): domain Eukaryota; kingdom Metazoa; phylum Chordata; class Actinopteri; order Myctophiformes; family Myctophidae; genus Nannobrachium; species Nannobrachium achirus. Next base: position 39,805,004 of record NC_137811.1, on the reverse strand, counting down.
ACACACACACACACACACACACACACACACAGAGAGAGAGAGAGAGAGACTGTGCGTGTGTGTAAAATTCCTAGCACCCACGCAAGTTCACCTCACTTCTTTGCACAGACTTCAATAAAATAGAGAAGTTATAAAGGCTATAGAACGTACCTCCTGCTTCCTCATTTGTGATATGGGAGACGGATGGTGTAGGCTACTTTTTGTGAGAAATGTACATTTGTGGCATTCTTGGCGTCTTCCTCTGCCAGGCCACTAGGGGCGCCCATTGTAGGGTTTTAAAGCTAGAGACAAAAGGCCTTTGTTGAGAAAAGAATGAAGTCCATTCTCCTGGATCTGGCCTGTGTACAGACAGTGCGAGGATTATTACCAGAATAGGAGTACTGTACATGAGGGAGTGTTTACAGCAAACACAAGCTCTGTCCTTAGCTTACTACCACCAGAACATTCCAGTCAAGCAGACACAAAGTCAGCCCAAACCTATCTGACACGTCTTTTAAAGTATGTACTCTGTGGTATGATTACAACGTCTAAAGGCGACAGTTCGGCTCTCTGTTTATCAAAAAGAAAACAACTCATGGCGAGATTGTATACATAGGTCACAGTCACTGTTGTACAGAAATATTCCCCCCAGCACATAACACAGCTCTTCTAGAGAAATCCAGGGACTCAGGAAACCACAATTAGTTTTACTAACTTGTGAAAATGTCAGAGTAGGGCAACTACTCCATCATGACTTATCTACAAACGGTTAATAGCCGAGACTTGAATTGTTGATATGAAAAAGATTAAACTTGGCAAGGCTAAAAAAGCATTTTCAAGCGTTATCAAAAAACGGTATCAAATCTAGGTGTGGCTTGAGCTGAGTCAAAGGTTTTTAAATGACAGGATCATAGACCTTTGAACGGGCCACTCCCTGAATAAGAATGAATGAGTGTGAATATTTCATCTTTCAAACATGTGGAATATGTCCATTCATTTCAAACCTCTCCCATACATTTTTAACTGAGTGTCTACTGTCTATTGGATACCTGCACTTGAAAGCAACACCTGGTAGAAGGATGATGGAACATTATGTTGACAGGGCACTGTTGCCATGATACTTCAACATCAATTGAGTGGACTCATTGTCTCCACCAGCCGAAGGCTGAGGGAGAGTATGTTTTCCCCTCCGTCCGTCCGTGCGTGCGTCCGTCCGTGCGTGCGTCCGTGCGTCCTCGCAGTTTGTGTGCACCTAATCTCAGTCGCCGTTGGCCCGGTCGCTGCCAAAGTGAGCACACACATTCCCTGGATGCCAATCTAGAACCTCTGCCCTAAATTTTTCAAATGGGCCTTTTCTAGCGCCACCTAGTGGCCGATGTTTGCAAGACACATTTCTGTGCACTACTCTTACAGATTTTGTCCAAAAATCCTACAAATCGGTAGGCAGTATCTCGACAGTCATGTGATCGACACGGATCTGTCCGATTTTTCATATTCCATCCTGATTGGCTAAGATTGGCTTCCAAAGTTTGTAGGATTGAGCCGTTTGGAACAAAATGCCTCAAATCCCAAACGCAAAGTGCAATTATCATGAAATCGCGCACAAACGTTCCCACTAGGTTGAAGAAGAAATGCCACTTCAAATTTTTGAAAGCAGCCTCATGGTGGCGCTATAACAGGCCGATTTGTGGTTTTATCTATAACTCCACCGATCAGTTTCAAACTTTGTAAGCGCACTCCCTAGAGGCCAAGGAAAAACCCTTTCCCTGCATTTTTCACATCAGCCTTTTATAGCGCCACCAGGAGGCCGACTTATGTAAAACACAATTTTTCCTATTATTCCTTGAGATTTGATCCAAAAATCATGCAAATCGGTACACAGTATCTCCATAGTCATGTGATCAAGTCCGATCCGTCTGATATTTCATATTCCATCCTAATTGGCTAATATTGGCTTCCAAAGTTTGTGGGATTGCTCAGTTTTTGAACAAAATGCTTCAAATCAACGCAGCTTGCGATTACCGTGAAATTTGCCACACATGTTCCCACTATGTCAAGGAACAAATGCTACCCTTTTCATGTTGGCCTTTTATAGCGCCACCAGCAGGTAGACTTTAGTAAAACACATTTTTGGAACACAATGCCTCAAATCATGCATGCAGTGTCCGATTGCCATGAAAGGTCTAAGCTCTAAGGTGAAGAACATATTCCAGCCTTTTTACATTGGCCTATTATACAGTAGCACCACCAGGACGCATGGCCTGGTGGAGACCTGTGCTCGGAAGAGCACTGCTTCTAGTTTTATGTATGGGTTACATGTCAACAACAGCCAAACTGGATTCTCAAGCTATTTTGAATTGTCTTGGATATTATACACACAAGCAACCAAAAACAAATCCAATTTAGACATCCATACTTAACGTGTTAATCAACAATAGAACAAATGTGAACGAAAAAAAAAGAAAAACAATCAAACATTAGTAAATAAAACTCAAAATCCTTGTGTTTCCCCCTATGCTAGATAAAGATGAATGGGGGTAAAAGCTGAATGGAGCCAGACAGGGAAGCATGTGCTATATGTGTGAGTGAAGCTGCAACGTCCACGGTCACATGGCCGATCGCGTTTCCTTTGTCCCTGAACCCAACAGGCTGCTTTGTCTCTGAGAGGGGGATCCGATTTCCCCTCCGCGTTTGATGTCTCCTCCTCCCACGCTCCACCCCTCCTCTCTCCACCCCCTCGCGCCCCCTCTCGGCTTTGCCCTCTGTCGAAGGAAACTCGATATAGGACTGCATCTGCTGGAGGTCTAAATCCTTAACTAGAGGTGTGGGCTCCATCATAGGAACCCACAAGGAGAAGTCAACCCAGAGATAAATGTACAGCTAGGCCCAAACCAAAGAGAAACCATCGCTTCTCAGAAGCTGATGAGGGGAAATGTTGCGATTCTTTTCGGGTGAAACTGGTTTTAAGTATCCCCATAGTTTTTCTTTAGTGCCAATATTTTCGGGACACTTGGTGCCCAAATCAATTACTTGTCTTTTGTGTTTACTTGTGGCTCCCTTTTTCTTTTTTTGGCAATTTTGCACAGCATAATATTTACGTTCAACATGTGACCTAAATTTCCATATGGCTCATCTATGAGGATAATCCATCTTAACGATCAGCACAGCATCTCCATTCTAATTTATACCGCAACACAACATGTGGTATGTAAAGCATCCCTTTGATTCTATTGTTGAGGGGGCTTCTGCTGTCGGCGCTGGTGGGGGCCCCCTCTCCGCGACGGTCCGCCAGCCAGACTGCTGGGGTCACGGGGCCTCTTCCCGCACACAGCCCCAGTATTGAGGAACACAACAAGAGCCCACCCTCCACGCTACTCCCAACCAGCGTCCTTCCTCCAGCCAGGCTGATGTCAGGGCTGTGGAATGCAGAAAACAGAGAGGATTGGGGGGCCTTGTTCTCCCCGAGTGAATAGTTCTTGGGCTGGAATCCAAACCACATGCCACACACACACACACACACACACACACACACACACACACACACACACACACACACACACACACACACACACACACACACACACACACACACACACACACACACACACACACACACACACACACACACACACACACACACACACACACACACACACACACACACACACACACACACACACACACACACACACACACACACACACACACACACACACAGTTTGGCAGAGCCGGGAGGCTTTTACTGGAAACTTGAAGTAGTTTGAGGGGAAATATAGGCAATTCAATTGATGCCAAAGAGGAAGGAAAACAGAATGAATCTGAATGATTGGAAAGCAAAGAGAAACAGAGGATATAAGTGAAATGAAAGCATAGTTATTGTGACTATCGGGCCAACAGGGAAAACCCAGCACTCTAAAGGGAGATTGGAGTTTTGATCAAAAGTCTTATCAAGTAAAGCACCAAATAGTCCAGGAGAGCCCAGAGGATTGGTGAAAGCAAAATATGAAGCTGTTTTTGGGTGTGTCAGAGAGAGAGACAGACAGAGAGAGAGAGATCGAGAGAGAGAGAGAGAGAGAGAGAGAGAGAGGAAGAGAGAGAATGAGAGATTCAGAAAGAAATTGGCACCATGGAAATCCTGTTGTCTAAAGACTGGCGACATAAGCGGTTGACACATAGCCTACTTTTAGAAAAAGAGATAATATCACATGACAAAAGAAGTCAACAGCATACAAGATAAACACTGGTACTGTAATATTATAAGTACTGATAACAGAGAGCAAATGGGACCCTTGAATGAGCTGGTGTTTAGCGAATGCTAATGGCTCATAGAGACAAATAACGTCATCAAAATAAAGGGTGCCGTCCCCTCCCACCAGTTCTCATGACCTAATTCTCTTTCGATGTGTCGTTGCTCTGTCATCTTATCAGTCACATATGTATCTGTGTGACAAAGGATGATGTAGGGCCTACATCATCCTTAATCAGGAACGAGATGTTCTTCCCATTTACATGACCTACTAATTGGAACACTAGTGACCACTTGATCATTTGCTCAGGGACAACTGCATTGTCAAGCAGAATGTTTATTTTTCAAATCTATGGATATGCTGTACTTGATAGGACACATCCTTTTTTGTGTTTGAAAAACAGTGCATTGGATTGGTTCGAAGCAGTGGGTGTTATAAGACTTGTAGTGTCGTTAATAGTGTTCTGTTTCTGTGGTATGTCATCCGTCTACACCCATCAGAAGCCTTGGACAGGAGTCATGCTGCTTTACAGCCAGATGAAACACCCATGTTATTGTAAGGCACATTCGGTCATGTCTGAGGAGAGATTACATCTTCTTCTTATGTAAGGTTTTCCAGAACAGGTCCAGACATGCTTCTATAACAACTCCCAGTCCAGTGCAAGATTCCTAACAAACCTCAGTTCACAACACACAATGTTCTAAACCAACTGATGCAGCAGTCTTCCAGTAGGACAATGTCATGCCAACTTAAAAACCAGACATCTCCATGCCAAGTAGTCCAGTCTTAATACTCTGTCTGAGGAGAGATTACATCTTCTTCTTATGTAAGGTTTTCCAGAACAGGTCCAGACATGCTTCTATAACAACTCCCAGTCCAGTGCAAGATTCCTAACAAACTGTTCACAACAAATAATGTCCTAAACCAAATGATGCAGCAGTTTTCCAGTAGGACAATGTCATGACAACTTAAAAAACAGACATCTCCATGCCAAGTAGTCCAGTCTTTATACTCTACAGTGTGACATTTACATTCAGTGCCCTTTGACACTAAAATGGCATGGCTGATAGTAGCCTGTGAAGTCTTTGAAATCACTTTGAACAGATTTTATAGACAGGCTTTTATGATTTTGGTTAGTACCTGTTCTTTCCCGGCTGCATTTGCTTATATTTTGAAACTTGTTGTTCCATATATTTTGCTTATGATATCAGAGTTCAAATAGGATTTATGCATGCAGTTAGGGTTAGGGCCAATGCATACTCCACTTTTAGAGCAGAGTTTAATTCGATTCGGTTCGGGGAGACACAACATATCGGCAGCACAAAACAGACAACTTTATGATGGTACCCGCCCCCTGAACCTCTGAATGGCGTCATATAAAGTTTGGACAGAGCCGAACCGGCTCGGAAAGAGTATGCATCAGCCCTTAGGGTTAGAGGTAGGGTTAGTAATGGGGAGAGTCGGACGAACGCAATGTAGGAGTAATGCGTGTTGGAATAACACGCAGGCCTAAGGTGTGGCCAAGACTGTTTTGCCCCCTGTCTGTCAGTGTGTCCATAGCCTGGGATCAATATCATTTTCGGGGTTCTGATCCGATAAGGAGCGTAAATAACTTTCTGTCATAGTTTGTTGTGGTCATCAAGTGGCCGGAACCACCGGTGCCGTGCACCTCCAAAATGATTCCCCTTGTTTAAAATTGGTTTAAATTGGTATAATAGGGGGACAGGTGGCGCAGTCGCTAGTGCTGTCGCCTCACAGCAGAAGGTCCTGGGTTCGATTCCCGCCGGGTACGCTGTGGGCGCTGGGGGCGTGCTCTCTCTTCCGTGTCATCAGTGTGGAGTTCTCCCTGTGTCTCCTAGAGTAGGTACCCTCACAAAAGTCCTTGTTCTTAATTGGTTTAACTTAGCCCCGCCCCCTCTTCTCATTGGCCGAAACTTGATTGTTCCTATTTTTGGCTATAACTCATCAACCGTTTCTCGTACAAACTTGTGGGTGGTGTCATTTGACTCGTTTTATTGTTCTTGTTCTTCATTGGTGTAACTAAGCCCTGACCCTTCTTCTGATTGGTCGATATTCGATAGTTCCTATAACTTTTCAACGGTTTTTCGCTCATTCTTGTGGGTGGTGTCAAAGGACTTGTTTCAGTCCTTGTCCTTCATTGGTGTAACTTAACCCTGCTCCTCTTCTGATTGGCTGCTGCCCCTTGTGACATGGGTAGAGCTGCGCGGGCCCGGTCATCACTGCTTGCAGCTTTAATTTATATTACTCCTACAGATTTTGTCCAAACAATTTTGTGTTATCCTTTTAGTCTTAATGTCTGACTGTAACTCACACTCTTTACATTTCTGACTAATAAAGTATTCAATCAATCAATCAAAAATCAAGACATATCTGTCCAATTTTTCATATTCCATCCTGATTGGCTAAGATATGCATCTAACGTTTGCAGGAGTGGCTTGCTTTGAACAAAATGCCTCAACTCATAACCGCAGCGTCCGAATGCAGTGAAAGTTCACATAATGTCTGTTTTAGCATCACCAGGAGGCCAACGCGTTCCAAACATTGCTGTCCCACAATAACCTACCAGACCTGGCGGAGACCTGTGCTCCGAGGAGCACTTTTTCTAGTTCCGTTATGTTTTCTCATGCTTGCACAGTCATGAGACGTTATTGATGCCAATGAGGGCACAGGGAAGAGTATCAGTGTAACTTGTTTAACATCATTACTCATTTAGATAAGAAAGTGGGTCATATATAGTTATTTCAATTTATATTTTACTTCTAGACATTCTGGTTCCATTTCACTGATGCAATAAACAATATCCAAGTCCTGCAGTAGCCATAATGTAACCTAAGCCATAATGTACAGTAGCCTAAGCCATAATGTACAATGATGCTGTTAAAAACAGTAAATAAACACCTATACCAGTAAGCTCCCTAAATCGGGAGATAAGCAACCGTCAGGTCGCAAACACAAACTTTAGAAGGCAATGGTAGCCAATCAGGAGGGAATATAGAAAAGGGGACAGATCCATGTTGATGACATGACTTTAGAGATACTGTGTACCGCTTAGCGTGATTTTAGGGCAAAATCTGTAGGAGCAGTGTCCAAAAATGTGTTTTGGAAGAATCTGCCTAATGGTGGCGCTAGAAGAGGTCCATGTGAGAAATGAGGGGTGGAGGTTGTGGTTTGGCAGCCAAGGTGCGTGTGTGCAAAATTTGGCATGGACGATTTGGCGGAGATATGAGTAGGACAAAAGTGTGACGTGATGTGTGACGGACAGACTGACTGACAGACTGACAGACAGACTGACTGACAGCCGGTGGAGGTTTTGATTGTAACTGCGACCTGACGGTCGCAATGACCCAAAGGCTTTGGGACTGGTTGATGCAACCCAAAGGCAGCACATTCTCTCCATGGCAAAAAGAAAACAGCTGTCTTTATTTCACCAAAATCCTACAGAAATCCCCTCATAATCCACCAGACGCCCCACAGACCATTCAACAACTGTGCAGTAAAAGGATCTCCGCCCACAGCCTTTTGGCTCCATTGAAACCATTTGAGGCAATATCTTGTGCTTTTTGGTAACACGTCTGCTTGCATGACCATGGATGTGGGATGTACCGCAGGGATTTAAAGCAGTGATTGTCTTGTAAGATGCACAACAGGGAAGCTATCAAAACATAATAAGAATCACATTCATTTGCATATGTATTGGTGCATTTGTGTCATGTTCTGTCAACCGAGTGAAAGAATCCAAGATGCATGTTGCCGATGCTCCATTCACCACCAAGAGCTTGATTATTAATGTTTTTTTTTCTTTTTTTAGTTTTTTCTGATTGAAAGCCAAGGCTGTTACTTACAAAACAGTTATCAAAAGGTGCACAGCACACCGGTCATTGTGAGGTGCCAGCCAACGGAATAGGCCTAAACACTAAATCCCAAAACATTGTCAGGTTTGACTCTGCCTTTAGAAACCTGGTAAACATCCGGGTATGAAGCAATGGTAACAACCATCTAATGTCATGTGCTTTTGTACATGAAGGAACTTGGCATTCGAGCAATGGGCGAGCTGTAGCCACATGACTGTAAGTGTACATACAGTATAGTAGGTTATACTACTCTGTTTAATCCATCTGCAGCCAAGATGTAACTGATGTTTGCGGAGATGAAACACACTTCTTTAGCTTCACCTTGAGGGGAGTGCACAGAGCAGAGGTGACTTTGTGTAGCTCTGTTAACACTGTGTATCCAGTAAAGAACACAGCAGGGTGGAGTGCAAGCTTAAGTCCACAACGCACCCAAAAGAAGACATGCAAAGGAAACTGTGTATTGTACACACACATGCACTTTGTAGAAGCGACTCTCTCTGCCTACCTCACCTGACACAGTAGGTTTGTAGTAGGAGATCATGCATTTGCCCCTGTTTGTGTCTGTCTGTCTGTCTGTCCGGAGCTAATATCACATACTATTAGGCCGGCCATATTTCTTGTGCATGCCAACAGAGGACCTCAATTCATTAATATTGTTCAAAGCGGTCATGGACAACTATATGACATTTGTGAATTAGTAATCACAGCGCAATCATCCCTCTAGGCTATGGGATACGTGTGGTTATGGACCGGGACTAGCTAATCGGGTGCCTGTTCGTCCAGTTTATGGGTTCTACCATAGACATAGAAAGGTAGACGCCTCCTTCGACTCTGATGCATGTGCATCGAGGGACTAAGGGAATCACTTGTGCATTGCTTCCACGTGCGTCACACATAGGGAAGTTGCTAAGCCAATCAGAGGTAGGTGGGGGCGGGTCTTTACGTACGCAGCCTGTAAGAACAGCTGAGCCGCGCAACATCGGAACTGGCTCTGTTGAATTGAATTGTAGTCCTTGGATAAGTCCCGGAAAAGTCGCGCTGTGATTGGCCAGTAGTCACTTTGACTGACAGCGTTCCCTTAGTTTTTCCAGGATGTCCGGACTACAACTGTTGCAAGTCGCTCCAATGAACTGCAGAGGCGAACGAGGCATCTAGCTCTTTATATCTGTGGGATTTACTACTAACTAGCCAATTACAATGCTCATGTCCCTCCAGGCTATGGGATATACCAGTAGGCCTACTAGCCAAGACATGCAAATTCACCAGCACAAGGCGAAAGCATCAAAATTTACATTTATCATATATGTCAGCGAATATCTTGCAAATCTGGAAAAGAATGGGCAAGCGATGACTCTGCTGGAAAAGCCAGATCACCTAAGGTCGCGAGGCAAGTTTTGGGAACAACCAATAGAGCCCTACCTGAGGATAGGATCTAAGGCTGTGCACAGGCTCATACGGGACCAGCATATCTAATCTAAATCTCTCTAGCATAGACGCAGATTTTTCTTTGTGCCACTGGGTATATAGAAGCATGAATGACCTTTTCAATGTCTGCAAGTGATAAAAACAGTAAAGAGACATTTGAATGACAGAAATCTTAGAGAAACTTTAAGATGAAGAGAGGTAGACAATGACTGTATTGTGAGACAGTGAGGCAAACAGAGACTATGTAAATCTGGTAATCACATGCCACACCTTCATGGCGGTAGGTAGAAATTTCACTGTCACTTTTATTATCAGGGCATGCCTCCTGGCAGAGATTTGTGCTCTACTGAGTGCACCTGTTTAGTTTACATAGGCAGGAGAAGAGTCCATGTGAAACAATATTATGTGAATTTGAATTGATTTGGGGGGAGTAGATACATATCAGCACAGCAGTACAGCCTAAAACTGTGAAGGTCTTTGAGTAGACACAATGGTTAACATTTATCTTTGAATATTCCTTTTTAAGCTTATACATTCTGTAGGCCTATACTGTTATACCGGTAGCTCATATTAAACAAAATCTGAAGTCCTACCTTAAACCATGGAATCCAACTGACATGCTGAGAAAAGGTCTGAGGAAAAAAAACAAAAACTAAAAAAAATATATAGATATTAAACTCAGCTATGATAACCTTAGTGATGTGGTAGTTTGAATCCACAACTGTGAAAATCGAGGTAAGAAAAGTGTATGAGTTTTGCTCTTTCTTCCTTCATCTACAGTGGCTGACATGCCAAGGCAGTACTGCTCTAATTGGAATTGCTCAGGGTCAGGGTCAGCTTTTACTTTAGTATTCTTCCTATCGCTAAAATAAAAGTCCGGGTTTCCGAGGCTATTTTGTATAATCATGACTAAGAATGTGTGAGATATGAAATACTTCAGTAGTTTTTAACATGGAGTCTCTTATCAAATTGGAAGTCCTTGAAATTGAAAAGGATGAGAGTCACAGAAACAAAAACACTTCGATGTCGATGGATATACACAGAGAGGATGCCAAATGCGTCCCGAGGACAATTTATATACACAGCCCACGGCTTCATTCCTAAATTGTATTAGGTCTATAAATGGCCCGTCAGCACCGTCAAACAAGAATATTTTGTCAGGCTTCCTTGTTCTATTCTATAATGAACCTCTTAATGTCTTCTTCATATCATATTAATTGTCATACTCAAGATAACCTATTGAAACAGCAGTTTAAAAGTAACACGTCGGGCGATTACAGCGTCCCCACATGGCGTGTTCTGACCAGCTTGGGATCCAGTATTGTCATTCACTTTAGAGCAGGGGTCGTCAACCTTTTTGAAATGTGAAAGTGCCTGTTTTTATCATGGTGTAAAGTAACTGAGTACCTTTACTTAAGTACTGTACTTAAGTACAATTGTGAGATATTTGTACTTTACTTGAGTATTTCCAATTTCCAATACTTTTACTTCACTACATCTCAGATCCAGATATTGTACTTTTACTCCATTACAATTATTTAAACACTTATTTGAGTTACTATTTAGGCCTACTTTGTGCATTTTCAATATTAGGCCTAGCTACTACAAAACATATACGCCTCAGGCCGACATATAGGGCGAGGTCGCGCCAATTCTTGGCCATCTGGCCAGTGATGTATATCGGACCAGTTACCCATACATTATATAGAGACCCCTGCATGATAGTCAACAATGTGTTATGTCAAAACATGCCCATATAGGGGCATTACCAAATATAGGCATTCCCAGATAAGTCCTTAATATTGATGACATTGGGAGGGGATCTCCATATATGCGCATAATACGTATGTTAATTAGTATAGCCAAGCAGGGCATTGGCGAGTTAAGGCCTAGCTTATAGCTGGGTTTGATGCCTGGGGATCTCCATACTGTATATGGGCATAAGGGGGTACCCTAACAAGGCATCATCTGGGAATGCCCATACTGTATATGGACATTTTATTTATCTTTATTAATATATATATATCCATATATACATATATATGGACTTAATATTAACGTTTTCGGGGAAGGTAGGGTGTAAATCAGAGTAAAGCAGGCTCTTGGGCCAGTTAGGGCCTGGAATTCATGTCATCAGAAATCTCCATATATGGGCATAAAACGGATTTTGTTTCTGGGAATGTCCATATATGGACTTTTTATTTTATTTTATCCTTTATTAATAATAACTAGCCCTTACCCGTTCGAAGATATGAGCTCCGAAATGATGTGCTGTGTGTGGGTTATGGGGTGTGCACTGTGCACGCAGTATATGAGGGATGGAAAGTAACTTTAACTGGTGCTTGCATGATAATATGTAGGAGCATCAATGGAAGAAATACCTGTTTCGTTTAATGGCTATAGTGATACTGTGTACCAATCTGCATGATTTTAGGACAAAATCTGTAGGAGTTCTGTGCAAATATTTTACTCAAACCCGCCTCCTGGTGGCGCTGTAACAGGGCCAGACACTCAGAGCCCCCCCCCAAATTACCTCCTGCACATACATCTACTCTGAACTGCGGAGGGAAGATAGATGGGTTATTACTCTGAGTCTAATGATCATTATATCCTGATGCGAAAGAAAAGATTTAAAAAGAAGAAAAACTAATAAGGTTGTTATGTACGTGGACAACTAGTAAGACTCCTCAGGGTGACATGCAACCTCGCCCTTCGCGCAGTAATTTGGAGCAGCAGGAGTTGGAGCAGCAGGAGTCGGTGGTCCCCGGGAATTCCCTGTGAGCAGCCCAGTTGGGGTGTTGATTTGGTCATTTTTGCACTATTTGGCGGCGGTGGCAGGGGGTCGCTGGGGGTCCGTGGAGGTCGGGGGGTCCTGAAGGTTGTGGTTTGGCAGGCAAGGAGTGTGTGTGGAGAATTTCACATGGATAGGGGCAACGATGGCGGAGATATGAGTAGGGCAAAAGTGTGACGTGACGTGACAGACAGACTGACTGACGGACTGACGGACAGACAGACAGGCGGTGGAGGTTTTGATAGTAAATGCGACCTGACGGTCGCAACAAACAGGTAGATAGCAATCACAAGAATAAAATACAACATACAATATCATGAACGCTCATGAACCAATACATTCCAGCATTACAAACAACTCACGTCAGTGACACATAACATGCTTGACTCAGGCCAGGGCTCTCTCAGGTAGGTGTTTACTCTTTGGTTGCTGAACTAGGACTGAGGGCACAGGCAGTATATATAGAGGGACTGATTGGGCTGTGAGTGGGCGCAGGTGTGAAGAATGAATGGAACAGGTGAGGGGTGGAGCTGATCTGATCATGGGGAATAGGCCAGAGGGAGGGACTGTCCAGTGTGAACCTTTTATACACAGTCAGTACACATTTTTACAGTCTATTGGTTGGTTCCCTTCTCACTGTGACATCACAGGTGATATCACAGGTGACGTCACTATGTAAAAGTCCATATATAGGTATTCCCCTATTCTTTTATGCCATATATGAAGATCCCTGATGTCATTGATATGTAAGACTCCCTAATCGGGAGATAAGCGTCCGTCAGGTCACAGTATACACAAAGAGGCCTGTAAGTGGCATTGGTTCCACCCACAAGTTTGTACGACAAACGGTTGATGAGTAAAGCCAAATAAAGTTTCGGCCAATCAGAGGAGGGGGGCGGGGCAAAGTTAAACCAATTAAGGTGAAGGACTGTTAACTAGAAGCAGTGCTCTTCCGAGCACAGGTCTCCACCAGGCCATACAAATTGGCCTGTTATAGCGCCACCATGAGGCTGATTTGAAAAATGTGGGGCAGAGGTTCTAGATCAGGGGTGCCCACACTTTGTTGACGTGAGATCTACTTTTAAAATGACTATCTCAACATGATCTACCCATTCACAATGTTGCCATTTTCCGTCTTGTTGACGTTGATCATGCTCCTGCTGAATCCATCACAGCTGAGAGTGTCCACGTTCCACGGCGTCATCTTCTCCTCCAGCTGGTGCGCTGCTAGTTTCTTCTCCCACTCCTGATGCTCTTGCTTCAGCCTCTCCAATTCCTCGACCTGTGCCTTGCTTGACTTTGTACCCCGGTGGCGGCGGCTGGCGGGGCCGGCAGCGAGCTCCTGTGCGTCTGCCAGCTTACGCTTGGACTCGGTGAGTGCCTTCTGCAACTCCTCACCCGTCTTCTGGAGTTCTTCCCTTCGCTTCACGCGCGCCTGGTGTCTCCATCTGAAAAGGCTGGCCGTGTCGACGTTGGGATGTGTGTCGTCTTCGTCGTCCGAAACCTCGATGTGGTCCCACACGCTGTAGTCTATTCTGGACATGATGCTAGTAAAGCTGCTATCGCGTCAGCTTCCGAGGTTGTTATGTTCGTATATAGTGTTTATCGGTGGCAACAAACACCATATGAAAAGTAATTCACGATCCAGATCTGTCTGTCCCTTTATAGGCTGTCTGTTCCTCCCACATGTCATCATTGATTGTGACATCATTGTGACCAAATATGGAGAAAGAAAAATAAATAAAATATAAATAGAATATGGAGAAGAAAATAAAATAGAATAAAAAATAAATACAAAACATACTTTCTTTTTTATGAGTTCATAATAAATAAATTGTAAGTGTAGTTTATTTAAATCTATAATTAATATTATAGACTTTCATGTTTTTGGATATGTAAGACTGTGGTAGTGAAATGTTCTGTATTCTTATATGTGGTTTTCTTGACCAAATTACTAAATATATAGGTCTGACATGCTCTTTGAAATATAAGGTCAATTATATCTGGATACGTCTCAGTACAATCTATTATGTATTCAGTAGTACAACCTAATAGGATTTGAGCTGTGTCCTCAAAGCAAGTCACCCATAAACATATGTCAGATTGCTTTATTAAAACTGAAAGTAAAAGTGCTGTTCTAAAATAATAATACTCCTTATTACATTCAGTACAAAGATAATTACCATTAACTAATGGAGAAACGTTCATATTACATTCGAGAGAAGGACAACATTTATAAATGTATGTGTCTTGCTTAATCTTCATCACTTCTGCAACACAAGAATAGATCTCTATATTCTGTGTTGTTGGTCCGTTTTTCATTTGTGCTAATGATTTTACATTTGCTTTTGCAACTGAAATAGGTGACCATTTCTGTCTTAAAGCCTCATTGGAAGGATGGTCCGAGTTTGACATAAGGTCGTTCATGTTGCTCTCGGCCTCCGTGAACTCCATCTCGTCCAGCTCCTGGATGGATGTGCTGTTGCCGATGAAGGTAGAGGCCATCTTGAGGCTGCATGGCGGGACGTCGCACACGGACATCTTCCTGTCGAATATCTGATGGATCACCTGTGGTACGGTGAGCTGTATGTACTGCTGGCTCCCGCGGCTGGTGAGCGGCGCGAAGCTCAGCAGGAAAAAGTGCAGGCGGGGGGAGCAGATGTTGTAGAGCGCCTTGTTGTCCATGCAAAAGGTCTCGTCCGTGTTCTCCACCAGTTGGTGCATGGTGACACCGCTCATGTTGGCCGACACTAGGTATTTGAGGTTCTCCACCAGTTGGTGCACGGACAGCGTGGCATTGTAGGGCTCCACCACCATGTCGGACACCTTGGGCGAGGGCGACACGCTGAAGTTGTTCATGATGTGGTCGGGGTACTCCTCGTGGATCTTGCTGTAGGTGGGTGTGGTGAGCTTGAGTGTGCGGAAGCAGATGTTGTAGAGCGCCTCGTTGTCCATGTAGAAGGTCTTGTCTGTGTTCTCCACCAGTTGGTGCACGGACAGCGTGGCGTTGTAGGGCTCCACTACCATGTCGGACACCTTGGGTGAGGGCGACACGCTGAATGTGTTCATGATGTGGTCGGGGTTTCTCTCCAATGATCTACAGTGTCTTTTGTTTGTAGTGTTGGTAGCCCGTTCTTGTTTCTTCTCGTCAGTGCTTTGCTGGGATCTCTTTTTCCTCTTATTGTAAGTGTTGGTAGCCCGTACTTTTTCTTTGGTGGTCACGCCCTGCGCCGCTAGTTTCTTCTCCCACTCCCGCTGCTCTTGCTTCAGCCAGCAGGCCTCTGCCGGCTGGTCCTCCATGGTATCGGAGTTAGACCATAGTGTGGAACTACTCAACTCTACAGGGGTTGTAAATGCCGGACCTGCCGTGGCATTGACCCCTGCAGTTGGAATAATGCTGAATCCGTCCCTGCTGAGGGTGTCCACCGCCGCTAGTTTCTTCTCCCACTCCCGCTGCTCTTGCTTCAGCCTCTCCAACTCCTCGACCCATGCCTTGCTCGACTCTGCACACCGGCGGCGGTGGCTGGCGGGGCCGGCAGCGAGCTCTGTGGCAGGGAAAGCTAAGAAGGTTGAGGGCTCGCCAGGGGGCTGCTGGATTCTGTGGGGGAGGTAGCCTGTGGTGCTTCTTTGGTCGGGAGCGGCTTCTTCCAGGTCTTTCTTGGATTACAGCGCTCTTTTCTCTTACTTAGAGAAAGATAAGGCTGGAGATCTTGTTTATAGTGGGATAGTTTATTCCGATGTGATCTTATCTATTCTAGATCTTATCTTAATCTCGTTCTGAAAAAGTAGTTTATACTCAATTGTGAGTATAAACAGAGGGGGAAACAACATTGAAGCCAAAAGCCAAAATGTCATGTGAAGCTCGACCAATCCTCAAGCGACGCAATATGACGCAATATGACGCAATATGACGCAATATGACATCATATTGCGGGACAGACGGAGGGGAAAACATACTCTCCAATATGACGCAATATGACGCAATATGACGCAATATGACATCATATTGCGGGACGGACGGAGGGGAAAACATACTCTCCACTCAGCCTTCGGCTGGTGGAGACAATGAAGTTAATTGACACCACCCACAAGTGTACGACAAACAGTTAATGAGTAAAGCCAAATAAAGTTTGGGCCAATCAGAGGAGGGGGCAGGGCTAAGTTAAACCAATTAAGGTGAAGGACTCCTAATGAAGTCAATTGACACCACCCACAAGTTTGTACGACAAACGGTTGATGAGTAAAGCCAAATAAAGTTTGCCTATATTTATATGGGCATGTTTTGACATAACACATTGTTGACTATCATGCAGGGGTCTCCATATATGGGTAACTGGTCCGATATACATCACTGGCCAGATGGCCAAGAATTGGCGCGACCTCGCCCTTTAGGGCGAGGTTGCATGTCGCCCTGAGGAGTCTTACTAGTTGTCCACATACATAACAACCTTATTAGTTTCTTTCGCATCAGGATATAATGATCATTAGACTCAGAGTAATAACCCATCTATCTTCCCTCCACAGTTCAGAGTAGATGTATGTGCAGGAGGTAATTTGCATACAGGTGTGAGGGGACTTTTAATAGAATTGACTACATTTTTTAAAATATTTTATTTTAAACCAAAGATCCTCTCTCTCTCACACTAATACCAGTGTGCCAGTGATCACCCTCCCCTGTGCCAATTTTGGCGCTGTGCCTAAGGTTGCCTACCCCTGCTTTAAAGTATAATTTTCTTGCTGCATGTGCAAGTTTTGCATTACTGTCTGTGTTCATCCATTTTCAACAAAGTTTGTTTTGTGGCAGCTGGTCTTCAGTGTATTAGGTTTTTAACCGCTGGCAATATCTAGGTACTTTCCTCTTCACTATTTGATATGGGTCACTGGCTTGCACGTGTACTCCACCTCAATATGTTGTACAGGGGTTTTGTGTTTCGTTTTTTGTGTGCGAAACTGCAAAAAGCAATTGAAACTATACTATACTCTTTCCCAGTGCTCATCTACTTTATTGACAATCTGTCTGAAACATATTTGTGGATTCTTTAGATTTGAGTCCCAGTTTGTGATTGTGACCTTGTCTAAGTTGTGATTACTATTATTGTTATTTTAACTTTCAGTTATTCTGTAAGAGTTTTTTTTTTAGTAATTTTGAGACTTTTAACTGTCCTATTTTGTGAACAATAATTATGTACCTGTACATCCATTTTGCATATTAACATACCCGCTGTTTGTAAATTCCTAATCTCACATGTTATTGTTTTGATACATTAATGCGATAGAGCCCAAATTAAAATTCAATTTACAAATAAGCTCAGCTGTCTCTGCTTGTAAATCAGAAGGTGAGTTTTGGGAGCCGCCTCCTGAAACTTGATCAGTTATTTGATACTGTCATAGATAATGAGATGGCTGTGGGAAACAAACTGCATAGGGAAATGCAGGGAACATTCCATTCTACTGGTTCTCACCATAGAATGTGTTTGGTAAACAAGTCCTTATTTACGCTCCTGCATGCACAAACATGTACAGTAAACAGTATGCACAAAAACAATTATAGATATTGATATACATGTATACTATGCATGCATCCACACTTTAAGCACTTTGTTTATTCCAACGTTAAGTTCAGTTCAGTTTCCTGTCAACAGCTCTCAAATATGTTAAGTGTTGTGCATGCATGGTGCACGCACAGGCTCAGATATTTTACTCATGGCTCCACTCTGTTTACCCGCATTGTCAGCTGATCCTGTTTTTCTTTGCAGTGCTGACTGCAGTGCTTACAAGGCTAGATTACCTGGAAAATGCGTGGGAACATTATTGGTGGAGGGGCAGCTGTAACCGGCTTGTGGTGACCTCATATTTGCTTCACATTGCACTCAAGCTGCTACCTGCCTGTGGGGAATACTGTTCTGAATGCACCTCCTCCTTTCCTCTGTACCCAAAACAAAAAGGAAACTGGAAAAACCAAAATACAGGTAATTACAATGAGCAGAGCATGCTGGATCTTGACAGATCCAACAACGGTGATGCATTGCCAGCTGCTGGACAGATTACAATCCCCTCTGCTGGCTGTCACTTCAAAAGAAAGAGAAAGGCCAAGGTTGAAAAGATCTGAGGGTGTCCTTATAAAGGTCGATTTGGGTACATTATCACACTCAGAGTTGACACTCGCATTTTGCTGAGTACATTAAGCAACCATACTGACCCACTCATTTGACTTTTATGACTTGATAAAGCAACCAGACGGATACAGTAGCCCATTGACAAATAAGTAAACATCATGTTCAGAACGAAATGTTCCCAGAGTCTTTTCCTGGCTGCGACTGCGAGGACAAATGCCTGGGTTAGAAGGATGTAGCTAATTTCTGCCATTCCAGGCATGACTCAGACCGAGCAAACAAAGTTATCCCAACAGCACCAAGGTCTATACTTTGTTTTTAGTCAGAGTTAACATGCTATTTTTAAGTCAACGAAAAGAAAGATACTGTTGTCTCATGGCTTGTATAACTTGTACGCTGGCTGGACATACAGTATGTGGGAGAGAGGAAGTTGTGTGCTAACACACGTTTACAGGTATATGGCTTTGCTGGAGACAAGCCTACTCTTGTGAGTTGTGGCTGGTAAATGCAGCAGAGTAAATTTGCTTTAGGAGGTAGCAAACAGTCAGCTGATAGGAGTGCTGAGAAAGAAACGGAGACAGAATAAACAAGAGGACACCCATTAGAGAGAGAGAGGTTGAGAGAGAGAGAAACAGACACTGAGTAAAAGAGAGAGACATCAAAAATATAGAATTTACAGGATACCTGAGACAGAGAGAGAGAAACACATACATACAGAGACAGAGACACATCAAGAAGTCCAAAAATGATAGAATTTACAGGATAACAGAGAGAGGAGAGGGAACAGTGACAAGGCAAAGAGCAGTGAAGCAGTGAAGCAGTAAAGCGAGGGGGCAGAAAGACAGAAAGAAGGGGGGGTCAATAACGTTCACAAAACTGGCAGTCACTGGTCTGTTGAGTCATGGGAATGCAGATGGTCACATTTTAGAGCAGAGGTTAGTAAACAGGAAGTAATTACATTGATACAGGGAGAATAATGGGAGGATTTCTCATTCAGTTCAACCTTGCACAAGAAGATGGGAAAGGGATTAAATAGAGCCTGACTCAACGGAGGGCCCCTGTAAAAAGTACATTTATTTTTATTTTGTTCGTTTTTTATATGATGTTTTGGCATAGTAGGCCTATAGTATATTTGTCTGTCATTAAATGTATTTACGAATTGAGGACCCCAATGAAAACAACGTCATATAGGCTTTCTTGGAGAAGTCCTTTTAGTAGACTGTATTGTACTTTGCCTCCCTGAGCTTGTCTTTGCAAATTGTCAATTAAATATTCAATCAATCAGTCAAAGGGGTCAGCTGCATTTTAACAGGGTGTGCTACAAATGCAAAAGAAACATTCAACTTGTTTGGTTCAGTTGGGTTTGTCTTTATTTTATGGTAGAAAAGCTCCAACACGGCAAATGATTCATGCATTTTTACTGTGGAAGTGCCACATAGGGGCATATAAAAGGACAAAGATCGCAGTCTGCCACCACGAGACACATCATGACTGGTCCTAAACCCTGATAGAATTAAAGAGTGAATCACACAAGGGTGTCCTTAACATACAGTGTCTGACTAATCAGTGGGATAGCTGAAACCAGCGTAGGAGTTGAGTGCTTTATCTGAAGCATTGAAGTTTTGAAATTCAGGCACTGTTTCCTTAAGAGATGGTGCGTGGGCGCTCAAAGAATGTGGAGAGTGAGCCAGCCAGCGTCGGATTTCTGTAAACGCAGACATGTATTTCCCCGTCCACAGACTCCAGTACTGTGGCCTTTAATCAAAGAACATGTGTGTGGGAGGAAGAAAAAAGTCATGCAGAAATACACAGAGGGTTTTCAAACAGGTGAACTAGGGACATTTTTGATGTGGGCTGGAAGAAAAACATATTTCTCATTTCTGGAGAACCAGATCATAAACATGATCAGCAAATGCTGATAGGAGACACTGAATATATTCGAAACTACAATTCAACTCTACATAAGCATTTATTATTGCTGGCATGGCAGACTTGTGTTGCAGTGAGTTCAACTCCTGGCAAACGTCACCTGAAAGACAAAACACAGTCCAATACAAGGGAGAGAAAGATCTACTTTCAGACAAAAAAAGGCAAGCAGGACATGCTATATAACATTCCCTTTGCTTCAGTGTTTTTCCTGTCATTGTGAACCACATCGCTCAAGCCTGGTCTTATTCAAGGCATTTTATTTGAGCTGTGGAGCCCATTGAGGGGCTGGTGAAGGGCTCTCTGCATTCCTTCTGGCTAACGCTCTTGTTTTTACACACACATTGAAACAAGGCTGTACTGAAGTCTGAAACCTATTTTGTACTTTGTTGTATGTCTGTGTTGCTCGCTGAAAATACATTACTTTCAATGAGTGCCATGGTCATAAAACAAAGACTAACATGTCAGGATCCATGTACGATAAGATAAGATCATTATTTTTTACAATAGTTTGGTGGAAATGGGCGTGGCCTACATGCAGAGTTGCATCATGATCCAAGGCAGGGGAAATATTATAGTACAGTAGAGTTATAGGCCACAATGTAAAGTGGCCTGCCTGGTTTCTGATTGACTGAATACTTTATTAACGCGTGTATCAAAACACTGTCTAACTTCAGTTAAGACCCGCCCGCGGAAGCTTGTGATTGGCTGAACCGGAGGTAGGATCGCTTTGTTGTGTTCACTTGGGCCGAGTGGAGGTGCCGAAAGTCAGGGGGACGAAGATGTCGGCTCATGCGACCTTGAGCCACGCGAGACACCGGCGAGCGAGCGGTAGTGAGCGAGTCGCCGTGTCGAGCGTTGCATGTCGCGCCTCCGTCATCTCCCTCGAAAACAAGCGCTCCCTTAACTGAATTTAGCTAAAAGAACAACTCAAAAAAGCCTTGGGGGCTTGTTTGGTGTAGCACCACCATGAGGCCAATTTGAAGATTTGGGGAGGAGTGTCTTCCTTGGCCAACTGGAGGCATGCATGCAAAGATTCACACTGATTGGTCGAGCAGTTTGCAATATTAGCTGCTTACTGACAAACACACAGACACACGCACGCATGCATGCGCACACACGCACACGCACGCACACACACACACACACACACACACACACACACACACACACACACACACACACACACACACACACACACACACACACACACACACACACACACACACAGGTGGAAATATAATCTCCCACCTTCCAGCCTATAGTCGCGGAGATAATGAATGTACATCAGGATGAAAAGAAAGGCAAGCAATGTGTTATCAAACCAGTTATCATCATCAGTCCTTGAGCTGCATAAAGGACCTTGATTTTGTAATGTCTATACAGGAATTCCTGCGTTGTTTCCTAACCCAGGATGTTGAAGAGAAGATTATGTGTTGGTAAACTCGATAACTGGTTGAGCCACCAGATCGCTGCCAGTGTTCCTACTTGACCTTGAACGTGTGGCTTTGAGGCTATTGGTCTAGGGATTCCATCTCCATTATTAATGAGTGCATGTTGTTCTCTGTCATCGCCACGTGTGAGTGTTTTCTACAGTATCCACAAGGGAATCTGATATGGTTTAGGTGGTGCTGTTATTTCCAGCTGTATCTCAATGGCTTCCTAATTAAGGGAAAGAGTAAAGTAGGCTTTACTCTTCCCTTAATTAGGAAGCCATTTTTATGTATTTATACTTTGTAGCACGACGAATCGCTCGCCTAAAGTACCTGGTGTGTTGATGAAAATCTACAATCCGTAAGTTTTATGTCTGTTGTCTCTCTCTCCACAACAGCGGTGCATGTACTGCCCAATCCGGTGCGCGGTCTACTTCAAAATGTCTTTATTGACAAATGACAATGTGAACCAGTCAGAATCACAATGAAAAGCCTTCAGCTTTATTGTGTTTGTTTGTTTGATTTGTTATCATTTTATTGCATTTATACCTATTTCAATCAGCCCTGTCTGACACCAGGGTCAAGATGAAGAGCTGCTATACAGTAGTTACCAGACTCGAGTCTTGGACGACTTGTAGCATGTTGTTGTTTTTGAGCGGTGGTTACACCGTCTCCTATACGTGGCCGTGTGTGTATGCGTTCGTGCGTGTGTGTGTGCGTGTCTGTATGTAGCCTACAGTACCTTTTGTGACCACACATGTTAAGGGAGGGGCGCTGTTGTTCAGGCCAGGTCAGGCCAGACACACACACACACACACACACACACACACACACACACACACACACACACACACACACACACACACGGATGGATGATGCGCAGCCTCCGCGACCACCGCTCAGTTCACACGGGTGTGATTTTTTCATTGTAGGCTGTTTTCTTTTCATGCAGATATCATTCTAATATGACCGGCAGGGCGGTCGTTAACGTCAACGCTACGCCACTCACCAAAGCAGTCGTGAACGCCACGCTATAGGTTCACACTTTTATTGATTGATTGATTTTATTGATTGATTGATTGGAGACAGGCATGTAAGCGAGAGCACAAGCACGGAAGCAGCCAAACACTCACACACTCGACTTGACAACCTTGTGACTTGACTCGACTTGACAACCTTGTGACTCGACTCGACTTGACTTGACATAACCTTGTGACTCGACTCGACTCGACTTGACTTGCCCACAACAGAAATACTTGAGACTTGCTTGAGACTTGGACCAAATGACTTGCTACTTGCTTGGGACTCGGATCAGAGGGACTCGTACAATTGTCTGGTAGTTACCACCAGTTTGTGTAGGTAGGCAGATGGGCGGGCGCGGCGAATCTCTCCGCAAGTCTCTGGCCAATAGCATGTGTTCTCCTCCCCCCACCCCCCTCTGCTCCTCTGCTCTGCTCAGAGAACGCTGCTGCGTCATGACGTCAACACATTCGGTGCGACGCTCTCTGCACTCTGATTGGTTAGGGAATTCTACACTTCCTCCAACAGTGATCATAACGCGATCGCCCAGGCTTCTTTTTCTTCCTATCGCTAAAAGAAGCCTGGGTTTCCGAGGCTAGGTAGTTACTGATATTAACATACTTTAAACATGAATCTTCTCTTCTGGGGGGTCCCTGCGGCACAATACCTTTTCAAATACTTACATACATACAATGTGGGAGTCCGGCTTGACATGAAAAAGTTTGTGAACCACTGCTCTGCCATACAGATTGTTTAAAATAAAATGTTATTGATTAAAATGGGTCTTGGACTGGAGCTTTAACAGGCATGGGTTAAATTAGTACATGCCTTGAAGCATGGACTCTGCACACACACACACACACACACACACACACACACACACACACACACACACACACACACACACACACACACACACACACACACACATCAGTTGGCCTGATTGCTCCAGGGAAATCATTGACTCTAGTCTAATGATGTGGCTCCAGAGGCTACAACACATCTGCTGACACGTTGCTGCATGGTACTGTTATCAAAAGAAGGCTGTGGGATAATGTCATCAAGATGTTATCATCATGTTTGTAAGTCCAGTTCACGTGGCTAATGACCATATTGATGACTGACTGCACCGGAACTCCGCTGCAAAATGTGCATATAGGACAGCACAGGCCACAGGACCAGTGGTGGAAACGTATATATATATTATAATTACTTAAATAAATGTATAAATACTCTGTTGCAAGTCTCTTAATCAACATTTACTTGAGTAAAAATACAAAAGTATTCGCATCAAAATATACTTAAAGTACCAAAAGTAAAACTACTCATTATGCAGAATGTCCTGTTTTACAAGGTATCATTATTTATTAAATGTATTAAAATATTTCGAAAATGGAAAATCTCACAACCATTTTATATTTTTTCAGTTTCTTTAAACATTTTGAACCCATGATTTTGTAACCCATTTTCCACCCGGTGTCAATTATCTAATGTAATCCTGGGCGCTACACTCCCTCTGCCAACCTGGGGAGACAACGGACTGACCTCATGCTAACGGACTGACCTCTATGCATGAGGAGTCTAAGTTACTTCTTTTCACCTGACAGGGGGGAGTTTCTCCGGTTGGACATGAGGAAACGCGTGGAAGGAACACGTTATTCCAACCAGTTCCTTTCCCCTCCATCAGGTGCCCAGGCTGACCAGGGGGAGGCAGTATAGAGACCAGGATTACTGCATGTTTTTTGTGAGGTACCACTACCTACCCTAGGAGACACAGGGAGAACATGCAAACTCCACACAGAAAGGCCCTTTTGCCAACCCCACCTAGGGTATTGGCAATGATGACGCAGAGGAGAGAACACGCCCCCAGCGCCCCCGGCAGGAATGGAACCTTCTAGCGGTAAGGTGACAGCACTACCATGCCCCCAATCTCACAACATGTTGCATTGCGTTGTGAACATGTTTAGGTTCTCTTTGACATTGATATTTAATGTTTGATTTATTTTCTCCCTGCCCCCCTTCCTCCCTTTCTCGAAAACAACAAAATTATTGAGCATATGCCAAAACTACCCTTTCTTTACATTTATAAACCAGTGATGTGACAATAAAGTTAATTCTTTGAGCTGCAAAGGTGGTCATGCAAATACAGTAGAAGGAATAAAGAAGAAATGAGAAATAGCAATCATATGGTATCATATTCAACAAAGGGTATTTAAAGTTTATGCTTTGTAAACCCATAATTATTATCACCTAAAAAGCTATTGGTTTATTGCTTCCGGAGTCATCATGCTCTGAATGCTTGATCTGTTCATAAAAGTTTAAATAGGCCAACTCAGTGGAGGGATGATCCTCTTCCTGTGTCCTTGGGCTAAACAGGGTGTCAGTGACACTTCTATTTCCGATACTGGAACTCATGCAGTCATGAGATGGTTGTTTGTCTTTTTCCTCATATTATTTCTGTGCCTTCTGGGGAAAACAGGGTATGTTGATGACAAAACTGCCTGTGTGTATAGGACTTGGCAGATGGGGTTGAATAGAGGACTTGCCGTGAATACAGTTTATTTATGACTTCCATTTCTGTTAAAAATTATGAAAGACACTTGAGATGGTATACGCTTGATTTAAGGGCAGTAAATACGGAATGCCCTTCAGTAAATTAAATATCATGTGTTTGAGCATGCCTTACAGTGGCTCACTGTTTAAGATGAGCAAATATACACATAATTATGAGAACCCTCACAAACACATTCAGATCAGGTGACATATTCACATGGTGAATTCATCTATTTTAATATTCTTCTTAACCTGGCATCACATGCAGGAGATCAGCTGAGCCTTTAAGGCTTTAGGGTGAGTGAAACAAACTGTTTTTGATTAGACCACATCATCAGGCATGCTACTGTAGGTCAAACTGTAGACAAACAAGTAGATACATGCAGCGTATAATTAAGGGTTAACTGTCAAATAAATTGTGAAATTGAAAGTGGTTCAGTTTGTCTGTTGGTCTTATAAATATTGAACACATGAAAAGTATTCCATGCATCCAGTAACCTGAACCTCTAGTATATTGAACCCTACATGAATGATAAGTGATAGATAAAGATCACAGAGATGGCCACTGTAATAGCTACGACACTCTGCTATATACGTAGTCCATGGGCCATACAAGATGCTGCTCTCTGTAAGGCGGCAAAGGTTACTTAGCATTTTTGAGAAGCTCTATATCAATCTGTAGATAATATTTTGGTATGATAACCCTTCCTGAGTCACAGCTAAATTGGTGTTATCAGCCGCTAAAGTTGGTGTCCCAATACCTTTACTATACAGGAAAAGAAATGCAAAAACGTAATCTGCTTTAAGTGGCACATGAGGGTATAAACTAGTTTTTTTTTTCATGATTCTGAATCCATTGCAAGCATGGGTTTTGCACGAAAAACATTCCTTGGCTAAAAACTCATTCTTACATTTCTCATGGACATTGAGCATTGGCAAAGGCAGGGACAGACAAATGCTACATTTTCTCAAATTTCCTATCCCGGAAAAGTTGTGGAGGTACCCTGGATGAACAGCCATGCCATGGTATTATTGGTTGTTGGTCAGGGAGACATCAGGAACGAATCAGGATCTCAGAAATGAGAAGGGGGGGGGGGGGATTAAATGGCAATTATATCAGGGTTTGTCATGCTTTGGTACAGATCAATGCACGCTGGCAGGGATAGTGTTACGTGGTGAATGGTGACTATGGTCTTAGTAGACATTTGAAACTACCAAAATTAAGAGAATGTTTATTTGAAAGGTTATTGGCATTGAGATGAGACGAGGGAGTGATTTAGAATTTGCTTTGAGAGATTTAAGATGTTTAATCTGTACATAGTTGGGGCATGAATTAGTATATTATAATTACTAAAATGCTTAAATGGTAAATGATGCCTTTATATAGCACCATTATCCAAGGCTATATATATTATGTATTTATCCGATGTGCATTAGATTAACCCATTCACACACATGTTCACACATAGGAGGTGGAGGAAACCATGACAGGCACCAACCTGCTTATCGGAAGCAGTTAGGGTATAAGTGTCCTTCTTGCTCACAGTCACTTTGACACTAGTCTCGTGTGACCAGACTGTTGTCTGCTCCCGTCATACAGTCTGGGGGACGGAATCTCTGATCATGAGTATCCGGCATGAGAAGCGATAACGCGGATGTGAAGCCTCCTCCTCACTTCCGTTTTGTTTTTACAGTTGTGCACTTTTATCCTAATATAAATAAAAATCCTCCTAGCATATTTATATTGCTGCTTATCAGAAATAATATTTTAAAATATATTTTTCGTGAAAGGAAATGCCAGCTTCCGTTACTCGGAGGTGTAGTTCCAATCCAGACTCTCTATAGCATTCAGAGATTGTGGAATAGTTGTCTGACTAATTTGACACTAACCCAGGGAGAGCCAGAGATCGTAGAACCAGGAACCTTCCAATTCCGCAATACCACCTGAGCCCTTTATGGGAAGGACAGACCGGGGCTGGCAGGGCCCTTCGTGCAGGCCCTATCAGAAAAGCACTTATTTTGACTGTGTTGTAATCCCTGTCTCATCTATGGGGGAGGATGAAAGACTTCAGCCCTGACCCAAATTCACATATAGACCTTGAGAGACAAAACAATAGCAAAGCATATAGAGGAGCCCCTAATTATGTTTTCTCAGAGTGTAAGATCCACTTAAGAACACGCAACAGGGGAGAACACATGCTGAGACAAGCAAATTCCTACAGTTCGTACGCTTTTCAAATATTTATAAGTCGGCACGCAACCCTTCTGACTGACTATAGGTCATCTAAGTGAACTGCCA
Organism: Nannobrachium achirus; assembly: GCF_963921795.1. NCBI lineage: Eukaryota > Metazoa > Chordata > Actinopteri > Myctophiformes > Myctophidae > Nannobrachium > Nannobrachium achirus. The sequence goes on along the minus strand of NC_137811.1, from coordinate 39,777,346 downwards.
CTGCTGAAGAGGTATAGAATACAGTATGGAAATATAAGCTGCTGAATTGGCTCTAAATAAAGCTCCCAATAGCCCTATTACAGTATAGCACTGCAACTGCATGTCCCGTTCCATTTGAATGTAACAGCCACAGAATGATTACAGCTAGTAAACAAACTTCCATAGCACCGGATATGCTACTGCTATTGAAGCTGGATTGAAAACGTGCAACCTCTGCACCAAGTGGTACTAGAGACGGATCAAAGCTTTGCATTCAAACACACCAATTGAGCTGTTGTTGTTTTTTTGTTGGCGGTAACTGTAAATCACTGTCTTGTCTTTGGTTGGACCACAGAGCTATGGGATATTGATTCGCTGCTATGACACCATCCAGTTTTTTAAATAGTTTCCAACGCCATTTTATTCAAATGCAACGCCAAACTACGAGTAGTAATGTAATCATTTTAAGATTACTATAATGATTACCATTTATTTTGTGGCACTTGTTGTGAATTCAGTGTGGCTGTGTAAGGATAACAAGCTCAATACATGGGGAATGAAAACACCTTCTTCCTGTGTTCTGTGGATATACAGGCATATCCACAGGCTTTCTCACGAGAAATGGGATCCAACAAAGTAAAGCCTTATATTTGCTGTGCAAACTTTCTGGATACCTGTTTTTCACACTCCTACTTAAGGGGGATGTGCCTCTTAATCCCAAGCCAATTACTGAGGACAGCAGCATTCTATGCAGTGGGGATAGCAAATTGCTCACCAATGAAGTCATCAGATTAGGTTAGTTCTGTCAGGCCAGGCCTTGGCATTGATAAAGACCAGGGCTGAGCCAGAGCATTTAGGGCTGTGACCCCAGGCTAAATGTTTTGGGTGGCTTGTGTGGACCAACATCTTTGGGGGGTGGTCCCTGCTGTTCTGCCCTGAACTACTGTATTGTATGACCACTGCAAAGATTAGATTTAATATGACATTTTATTACACTAACACTGCCTAACACTGCAGGATAGATACCCCTATTAAGAGCGGGTGACATTGATGGTGGAGCCAATAATGAGGTCACCTCTTGGACATTTTGGCTCATCATCCTTTGTCCTGCAGTCAGAAAAAGGATTGCAACACATTCTGCTATTCATACTGGGTCACAGTAACAAACATGTGATACAAAGAATATGACACCACATTGCTAAAAGAAGGGTGGCCATATGAATAATGCGTCGACCACATGCTAAGCTTCCCCAAATGAGCGCATTTACAGCTGATTATGGACAGCACTGTTGTTGTTTTTTGAACCATAATGCCCTCCATTCAGTTGTGTTGGATGGTTTAGGGCTGGTAAGATCCACAGTTTGTGGCCGAGAATGTTGGAGGCCACAGACATCAGCAGTCCTCCATTGGTTGGATACAATGCTTGACTGGTCCGCAAACACTGCTCTCAAACAATAGGTGAGGGGTTAACTGACTCTGGCCATTTGATTCCCACACCCAACTGACCTGATGGTTTTTCCAGACATAACAACATCACACCTTTGGCGCTTTCAGGCCAAACAAGCCCAGGCCTGTTAGAATCTGACCCAGAGATACCATAAGTCAATGGAAAAGAGAAAGCAAACCCTGTGCGGTCACAGCGACAATGTCTCTGTAAACACAACACAGCTAGGGGGCAAAATTACAAATATGTTTTCTGTCACAGAGTTCATCATGTTTGGACAAGCACTTGAAAAGAAATGGGTGACCTACTTTTCTACTGACACATTTTTCAGCCAGTTTTACGGTTTCAAAATTCCATAAAAAGTAAATAAATTTTCTTTAAATTGTATATGATGTAAAATGGTAAATGGTGCATTTATATAACGCCTGCATCCAAGGCGCAGAGATTGTGCATTTTCATTTCATTCACCCATTCACACACACATTCATAGTACACCGTTGGTGGAGGAAACCATGCAAGGCACCAATTAACCTGCTCATCGGGAACAGCTAGGGGTTCAGAATCTTGCTCAAGGACTCTTCAACACTAACTCTGGACAAGCCCGGGATCGAACTGGGAACCCTTCGGGAACCCTCCGTGTTCTGAGATGGCAACTCTACCCCTGAGCCACTGCCGCCCCTGTATTATGTATTATTGTATGAAAGATTTACATAATATTATCACGTTATTTTGTCCATATTATTTTGGAGTGTTGCAGATTTGGGAACAAATTAAAAAACATACATTTGGCTAATATCTGACAAATGACCATGTTTCAGGGTCTCAAACATTCTGTTAAACATTAAACCGATTGTATACAGGTAACACCTTAAATTAGGGTACAATGATTAGTGTGATTGCTATGCAGACTGAAAATGCACTACTTCATTAATACCTAATGAATAATCACAGAGCTAACATTAGTCCAAACTTCACAGTGCCTAATCCATGTCCCCATGCACTAAATGGACTACTGAACCAAACGCAACCTTCTACCGCATGTGAATTACAAATTGTAATGATCATTGATAAGCATTCACTATTTATGAGACTGTGGCCCTTGAAATAAAGTGGTTATCAGAATTGTTCTTCATTTTAGATTAATTTATGTTAATGATTAAGTATTTATATTATCATTAGCTAAGAATTAGCTGCATGAATTCATCATTTGGCCCTCCAAAGTGGTGACTGAACTATTTGATGTTTACAATTCATTATGTTATTAGATGTTCGGAACAATTATATACACATGAACATCTGAATTCTGAAATTATACTGAGGAAAGAATAATTCACCACTTTAATTGTATCTTAACACTTTATGGCCAAGACAGAATTGAAGATCCCTGATGTCATCAATACACGCCCTTGTCCCTTTTGTGCCGTATATGGAGATCTCTGATGTCATCAATATTAAGCCCATATCTGGGAATGCACACATATGGACATATTGTGTCAGTCTCATGTGGTCTATGTCAGACATCTATGAGTCATCTCTATATTTGGGAAAATATGGCCACATTTTGTCCAACTTAAACAACCAATCAGGTCTGTGTATTTTTTTGGTCAAAGTTGGTCCCATGCCAAAGCGCCAGCGCTCGCCCAGGAGTCTGCCGTCACCCAGGGGGATGCGTGCATGGCATGCGCCAATGTGCACAACCTCGTCGCTTCACGCCCTTAGGGTGTCTTACTATATATATAGATTTTCTTTTTTCGGACATCAGCTGGTTTGATTGTTTCTTGCTTCTCATAATAGGGGGCGTGTCATCTGCAGTACAAACCTGAAAATAACATTAAATGAACAATGCCCCGAGTACAGTACGTCATGGTCCCTGACAGACAGCACCATGGACACATTGTTCTGGTCTAGTGCTTATTCTTAGAAATCGCCCTCCACCTCCTTCCGGTCTATAATGAGCCGGGAATTTTGCCGGGAACATATTCAGCCCCCCACCCCTCTGAGGGTCATTCTAGTTTAAGGCCTAAACTGTTATTATTCTCAGTCTGGCGGGCTGAAAACAGAGAGAGCCTTCAGTGTTGTCATGCAGGGTGACTGTCCTGTGGTTCGTGTCGTACAAAGACAGCAGACAGTTACAATAGCTGCCGGTTGAGCAAAAAAGAAAATGTATAACGTTGAAGCGTCTTCATCGTAAACCCACAACATTTTGTAAGATTGTACAGTGGCGTCAGTCTGGTACAGTAGCCTGTGCAACAGTACTGCATGTGCCTGATAACAGACTACTACTACTTAATGAAATGTGTTACATTCATGATATGGACTTACACAGTGGGATCAAGCACTACAGTGACATCACATCATTACTGTTTACTTTAAAAGTAAAAAGCACATCATTGTTTTGCTTTCTGCTATTGGCACAGTAGAATCAATACCAAACATGTTTTGCTTAAGGTCTAGAGAAGAGATTGTGAGCTGTTCTGTCGGTAAGCCTATCAAGCTTTTGAAGATCTTGAGTGTGGATGTGTCTATTAATATTGCACTATGGTCATCAGTCCAGGAATAAGGTTTCAAGAGACATAGGGGATGACTACACCAACTAGAGGACATGACACATCACCCAGTGGATTAAGTGTGATCTCTGAACTGCAACCTCATACCACCACGAGCTTATGGTTCAGTGACCAGGCTAAAGTGATATGTATGGAAGTAGTCCTAAGATCTAGCACTATTTTTAAACCTTTATTTGAACTGTGTTGATGACCATATGCCTGAAACAGTTGCAGACAATGACATTGGTCCCCCGATAGGTACAATAGTGATGAAATGCAGTCCGTCCTTACAGTATTCCCTACACACATCTTTTACCCATAAAACTGAGTCGTTTTTCAACAGTCTGCTTCCCTAATGACTTACTTTTCCCTCAAAGTAGAATAAATAGGGAGACTTTAGCTTATATTATCAAGCAATACTTTCTTAATCTCTTTTATTGATATTTAACTGTTTAAAATAACAGACTCAGTCTGTAAGGTCAGCTTTTCAATGTGCTGCTGGACTCCTCAAAATGGCTCACACTATGAGTACATACAGTATACACTAGTACACTAAGCTACAGTATAGTGAAGTCCACTGTCCATGTTAGGCCTTGCATGTGAAATCCTGAATGTGAAGTACAACTGTGTGCACTGGTTGCCAATACGTATGTGCAGCTGTCTCTGCGTCAATTCCACCAAGTAACACATTTATTGCCTTCCAGTAAATGTTTAACCATTTTAAGCCCTATTTTATATTTTGTCTATTTAGAAATAGCTCATCTACAAGCTTATGAGTCGCATTGTGAGCTTGTAGATCTGCTATTCTTTGTAAACAATTTGATATATTTTGAATTATTTTGTTTATAGAGCATTTTGTCCTTAACTGTAGGGTATTTAAATTCCAAGAATTCACAAGTACGTAATTGAGTTGGTAGAAGTAACACTGTGTAGAGTTAAGCGTACGTCCGTACGCCTTCTGTCAGAGATAAACTTGTGAGTCAGCTGACTTCCCAGAAACTGTTGCTTTTTTTAAATGAAGGGGCGGGCTGTTGCTATGGGGAAGTTGAAGAGCTTTTAGCTTTTAAACGGCTATGGAAGTGGAAGTCAGCCCAGCCAGCTCAAGTTACTCCAGTTGAGAAGAGACTTCTATCGAGGTGCTGTGAGGAGTTTGACACACTTTTAGGTGTTCATGTCAGAAAAGCTAAACAATGAGCTTTTGCTCATGGCAAGGCAAAGTTCTTGCAAAATGGATCAGCTCCAGAATGTTTGCATCAAAGAGATGTATTGTTGTTTTTTTCATTTTTTTCATTACTTGACTATTTTATTTCTGGTTTATTTGTGTGACTAAGCATGACAATTGAATTCATCAATTCAAAACACCAATGATTACTGAATGTTGGCGTAACAGAGAGCTTTTGTCCAATATATCATCTGGTAGACTGCCACTCCTTCAACCAACCCATGAAAAGAATGCAACTAACCTGCTTGAGCCATTATTTGCTCGAAGATAAGATACAGTAAGCTAGTTTACTAGAAGGTAGCTTGGTTTTGTTTGTCAAATTTGAAAAATGTGTGCAGCCATTATGTCATGCCTCAGGTTTACAGCTTACTGAGCTTAGCATATCATGAAGATTTACTCCAGGTACTAGAGAAAAAATATATATGCATGGGCTTGAATATTATATCAGTCCAATTAGCCAGCTACTAACATCAAGGTTGCTTAGAGAATTAGCACACTTTGCATATCTGCCCCAAGACACTACATTGAAGCCTGTTTTCTACACCCCCAATCCACTGGTGTATGGCGCAAACAGTTCTACAAGATTGCCTCAGCTCCAATTCCCCACTGTAGAGCAACCTGTTCCTCACAATGAATTTGTAGAATGGTAACCACGGTGGCAGTCAACGTCAGTAGCTGCTGGAGAGGATTAGGTGAGGTCTGGTGTGAGCAATCTCCATAGAGAGCCATCTCCGTTTCCTCCCAAGACCTCAATGAGTGTTTGTCCTGTAACCCAAGACAACGGGGAGGATCTGAACAAACAAGGACGCCGATACTCCCTTCAGTACTAATAGCAGAAGTAACCTTTGGAAAGGATTCCCGTCATGAGGGGCGTCTTATATAGCCTACAAATAGTCCAGATTTACATTTTCTTACATTAAAAACTTTGATCTGAAGCTAAATAAATGAGATCAGATGTAGATACAAAAAATGCATAGCTCAACTGAAAGGAGGTTCTAAGATCAGGTAGCCTGGTACCCTCTACCCAGACAATGTTATCCATCATTTTAGTTTTTGCTAGAAGGTGATAGTCTTTGATGGGCAGCATTTGGCATGAGGAAACATGGCCTGGTTGTTTCACATCAAAATATTTACCGAGTATCCTTATCTATTTACAGGACTACAAAAAAACATACAGGGTTGTCTAGTTCATCAAAACGTTTTGAAATATTTGTTCAACTTCCCAGCTTTTATGACCTATTCAACTTCCTTCACCAAAACAAGAGTCACAAATCAGACAGTGGGTCGTTTTCCATAGCTGACTGGCAGTGTTAGTTTTCTTAGATTAGAGTTCACATCACTGGCTCATACTTAATTTCTGTCAAGTGTCAATATCCCTCATCTTCCAGAGAGCTTCCCATAAACATTGGGGGAAGCCTCCCTGGATGAGAGTCTGAGATGACTGCAGAGACTGACCAGTGTCAGTGTTTCCAGACTTTCCACCCCCTCACCAGTCCAAGTTAGTTAGATGAATCTTTATCAGTAACTTTATGAGCTCAACGAGAAGATATCGAGGCTGCCAATTTTATATTAAAAAATGGCCCACTACCAAAACAAAATATTTCCTACTCATTGTACCACTGCAAAGGGCAAGCATATTACTTCCAGATATATACTGCTCAAGAAATGTGTTCCCTATTTTTCCATTTTATTTTAGTGCTCATGAAAAGTTATATATGCAACCGCAAGATCTGCATTGGTTTCAAGCAATGTCAGACTCAGATCATATGATTTGTCTGGATTAATAGTATAGTTCTCAAGTTGTCCATCTGCAACTTCATTTTAATTTTAGAACATGCATACATCTCTCCACAATTGAACTAGTCTTCACCCCAGTTTGACAAGCTCACTACAGCATCTATATTGGCCAATATATTGTGTACACGCTCTTGCAGATTATGTGAAGAGACTAGAGAGATGTGAACTAGAAACAGTACATCTCACAAAGCTGTGGCCAACTGTGAGGCATGTGACGTACGAGACACAGCAATTTCTAGGAACTAGCAGCCACAGCTTTCTCTACAGGTGTGAATAAACATAGACCCAGTTATACAGAAGGGAAATATCAGTTTAGAGCGGGGGTGGTTTGTTTTCAGCACAATCAAATAATGTGGTTGCAGCAACTGCTGACATCTGCTTTTTTATTATCTGAGGACAGTTTCAAAGTTCAGACCAGTTGAACAGCTTCTGCTTTGACTAGTGCTAAACCTATTTTAGTATTGGAAGTCATACACTGCACACAAAATAACAATGAGGCGCTTAAGGTATGTCATATCATATGAGGACTGGGAGTTCGTCTTCGTGCTTTTTCTCTCTTCTTCATCTACATTACATGTACCAAAGCCCATTTCCATCTACATCTTTATTTCATGCCCTACTATTATCTAGCCTTGCTGATCATTGCTCTGCCAGACGTGCCAGTAATCCTCAATGTGCTCATTCTTCAGGCCTTGTACAGACCTAAGCATACATTTTCCTAACAAGGAAATTAAGCTAGACAGATGCAAATTAAAGCCCTTCACTGGGCATGCGTGGACTGTCCATACTAAGTGCAGGATCCAACCGTTGGGAATAGATATACCTTAGGGAATAGGTTTAATGCCTGTGCGGAATTACAGTAGCATACAACACGGAACCACGGAACCAACCAAGCCTAGAACATGGCCTATGAGTTTATATTTACAGTGCATAGAAAGAATGTGCATTTTTTATAGATTTATTAGAAAAAATAAAATATGTATTTTGTACATTAAATAAAAGTTGAGGATGATGCAAACTGCGAAAACTTAAACGTCCTCTCACACAATTTCCAAATGAAGGGGAAATTGCTGTAGAAAAAGAAAATCAAAATATTCAAACTCTTTCAATCTATGGAAAGTTTTCTTTCCTCCAATTTCTCATTTATTTCCTCACATTACCCATTGCCATCTTCTAACGATCCAATATGGAGGAAACAATGGAATCTTTGAGCATGTGTCCCATTTTACTTGGTTCAGGATAGAAACAGTCTCTTGAGTCCAACAATTTCACCTGATTAACAGGGCCAGGGTTGCCCCAATCCCAGCAAATCCAGCAACTGCCATGAGTGTGTTCCTCACTGTAGACTCTGGGTCTGTTACCCGAAAGAAATCCACGAAACCATCCTAAAAGCATTAGAGGGGGGGAAAACATTGTTAGATTCAGACAGGACTGAGCATGCACTTTGTTGCACAACGGATTGATTACGCAACAGACCCCTTCTCTTGCTTATACCATGACACATAAAAAAAGTTTTGTGACTCACCCATGAATTGTTCTTGACCAGCCATTCCCGTTGGTCATTAAGCAGATATGTGGAGATTTCGTGGCCCACCAACCGAACGCAGTGTTCCCGGTCCTTCTTCTTCAGGTACTGACACACTACTGCCCCGAAGGCCACCAGGCTGGCGATGCGTCCCCAGTTTGTGGTGCCATCACTGAAGAGGCTCTTTGCTACCGAACTCATGAAGCTCATGTCATCTCCTCGTTCATCCAGCTCAAGTTTGTTTATCATACCTTAAAAGAAAATCACAAACACACGTCAGACATCACCCATATGCATACATACCATTAATCTACGCCTGCGGTAGTCTGCAGTGTTGGGCAATATTACTCAGGAGAGTTAAGTTACTTATTACATATTACTTAAAAAGTAATATATTACTTATTACTTGGAATCAAGAGTAATGTATTGCATATTACTTTTGTCCCACCCACAAGCAAAAGAGAGATTTACAACAACACAATCTGTTTAGCCAGCTCCTTTTTGAACTGAATCAAATCTTTTGGAATAATAATCATCAGCCAAAATGGATATAAAATATAGCAGCAATCTCTCTTGTCTTGACCTTTTAAACGAAAGGCTTTCAAAAGACAGCCGACAAAACAAAGTAATACGTAATATATACTATATTTAACCAAAAATTGTATATTAATGTTTGTACTTAATTTACTGGGTAAAGTAATCATATTAACTAACAGCAATATTTAGTAACTGCCCAACACTGGTAGTCTGTACTGTACCCAGTTAACTGTTAGCTACATAACTATGCTAAAACACATTTCCATTTAAATATATATATAAAAAAAACTAAAAATAAACACGCACAAAAAGGCACAGAGTGTCAAGTTGTCATACAACTTCTCTGTGGGATTGGCAAAAGGCCTTTGTGTCTCTGCCTGCCATCTGGGTCAACAACTACCTACCATTATATAAGTATCGGTGTTTTTCAATGACGTCCTCCACGACTCTTTTCATGGTAGAATGCGCTTCGCTTTGCTTCCTGCGCGGCTGAGACACACAACATACGAAGTCCGTTAGGAAGCCGCCGATAAGATGCCTCGTGTCGTGTTCCAGGACCTCGTCCCCCGCCGAGGAAGAACAACCAGACAGGTCCACCTCGCTGTCCAGCTCCGGGGTGCACGGCAGAGAGCCGTCGTCGTCGTTGTCGCCGAGGTCGTTTTTCGAGACAAAGTCACTGAGAGGCGATAATTTATTAGGCGAGTCATTGATGGACAACATCTTGGGCCGCTGCGGCGTCGTCGTCTCGCCGGTGACAACGGTCCCGTGCTGGGTGCCCCTGGCCATCATTCCTGGGCTGCCATAGTGCATGGGCCCTTCTACCACTCCGGTAACGACTCCATTTTGAGCAGGAATGAAGAGGTGCTCGACGATTGAGGCCCGTTTCGACCACTTCGCCGAAAAATTCATCATGGTGTCGACTTACGAAAGGTTTAGCTCGAACTAAAAGTGAAACTATGAAGGTACAATGGGACTTTGTTGCTAGCTTGTATGAAGAAAGGGGGGAAATAAAAAAAAGCGCTAGGCTAGTAGGCTGAGCTCTTGTATCCCATGGCGGACAGAACTACAACGGAAGTGAAAGCCGTTGACGTAAGTGTATATGTGTTGTGTGGGCGGAACCTAATGTTGACGTCATGAAACGCCTCCTACGACAGCGGCGTGCCTCTTCCGCTGAACTTGGTAAATAAAATAAAACGAGAAATAATGGAATTTTTTTTAAGGGGAGAAAAAACAAGAAAGAAAAAAGACAAAGCCTATCCCTACCTCCCCCTGACCTTTTACTGTAAATATCTTTTATTAATTATTTTGTTTCTTTTGCACAATACTGTTTTCTTTTTTTTAAAGAATGTTTTACATTTTTACATTTCCAATAAACACACAAAATATGAACAAAACAAGACGTGCAAGAAACAAAAAGACAAACAACACAGGGACAAAAACATCTCAACACATCATCATACACAATAAAATGAAAAAATAAGACTGATTTATACTGTAGATGAGAAAAGGAATCACCCCCTGGCCAATAAAAACCCCTCGGCAAGGAAAGGGCAGACACCTTACCTTAGTTTGTGAATGCAATATTAAGATAATACTATGTTTAATTTGTCTGTAATTTAATGTTATACTCTACCAGTCAAAAGTTTGGACACAGCTCTCATTCAATGTGTGTGAGAAGCTGTGTCCAAACTTTTGACTGGTTGGGTATATGAACTGAGAAAAAATGTACCCCGATTTAAACAAGCCTTTACAGCTTTCTTGTGGTCTTTATCCTTTTAGTTGACCTTGTATCAGTGAACTGTAGCCTACTGTCCTGTACCTTTTCCTATGCATAACATATTCAATCAATCAATGTCACAAGTGAGATGGTCTCAATTGCTTCATTGATGTGTGTACGTGACGTGTGTACATAAATATCCGCTGGACTCTACATCCAGCGTTAAACGACATTTTCCTTTTTATTTGTTGTATCATTTAATGATAGTTACCATTAATAAGATGTTTGGATTATTGCTAGACAAATACTGGACTTTTATATAGTTTTTTAGGTTTTTGTTTTGTTTTTATGTGTAACTTGTAACTGCCATTTATACGACTTAGCCCCAGGCATAAACATTATTGTTTAATTTAATTTAAATTACTAATTTATTTAAACATACCCTGCTATATCCCTCTCATTAAATTGCTTTGTACAAATTTGTATATCCTCAAACCACATTATTGTTATTAATAACAAGACCCGAGTCCGAACCCAGAGTAAAATGCATTGTTATTGGCTGCATGCAATAATGCCAAATATTATTTTTTGTTCCATTTATAGATTGTACTTTAGTGATGTCAAACAATAGGCCTGCCTCCCATGCAGTCTCAGTCCCATTGTAAAACACTGCAGAAGATAAATACCCTAAACAGAAATACTGTCCATAATGTGTAATTCAGTTGACCTTAAGAGGAAACTAAGAGGAAGTCTTAAGTTGTGTATTATATTGTATTGATATCATACACACACAAGCCATCTTCACACTTGTACACAAACATTGACAAGTGTAGAACCACCAACATTGTCACCCTAAAGGGCAAAACTGTTTTTATTACATAGGCACTCTCTACACACCAGTACAATTACAATTTGTCACGATTTAAATGGTGGGATCACAGGAATTTGAGGGCCCACACTAGCCTGGCCTAGCCAGACTAACTAACTGCGTAAACATGGGTGGATTGTTTAGCTGTGCTAGGCTAGGCCCACACCACCAAAGTTCAGGAATCCAATCTCCCCAATATAACGTTGCTACCCCCTAGTGGTAATTATACAAGTATGCACCATGTATGCCACTATTATGTCTGCCACATGCCTTTTCCCCTTAGACAAAGGCTAATTTTGGACTGACTGAACCCAACAAATTGACAGAAATGGCTGGCTGGAGGGTGACATTTACAAAATACACTTTGATACCAACAAAAACAAACAGCAACTAAAGAATTCTTATTAATGTAAAAGTTTATTTCAAATACTGACAAAAATCCTCTCACCTACTCCCACACAACCAAAACATTCCAAGTACTCTCTGTACTTTCTGATGTCTTAAAAAGCAATCTTGTGTTCTCCCACACAGACATCCTATCATGTAAACCCCCTTTGTGAAGCAAGGGTGCCCCTGATATCCCTGCAGGTGTCTTGGGCTAGGATGAAAATATAGTAATTACGCAATAAGAGAACACATGAAAAAAGAAACAAAAAACAAAAACACTTTACTTTTATAGGCAAAACAACAAGAAAACAGTTAAGGTAAAAGCAGCACAAAGTACTTTAGAGCACAGCCTGTCATTTAAATTTAAATGTGTATACATTCTGGCACATGTTTGAACAGGAGACACTCTGTGTCATGGTATTTAAACATACCCTGCTATATCCCACTCATTGAATTGCTCTGTACAAAGCCAGTGCAGTATTTTTCAAGAACTCCTGTCCTTTTGTTTGTGATAACCCTTCATCTACTGATATATTTTCTTCTCACTCAAACTTTTACTTAGAGCTTGCTGTCAAGGTTTTTCAACAATTAATTCAAATTGAAGAGTGAGAATTCAGCATATGGATTAGAATTTCCTTTTGTGTTTTCCAATATCTTGAGATGAAATTGTATTGACCCTGCCACAGAAACTTAAAACTTTGAAACTGAGATATTCAGAGAAGAGGGTCAGATTGTTAGCATCATTCAGGACAGGTGTTCTTTACAGATCCTTGTCTCTTTTTAGATTTGTCATCGACTGAATCAGCAGCATTTACATTTACGTATAAATCCATATTATACAGATTCACAGAGCTTCTGCAGTACAAATAGATAGAGCAGAAGTAGTGTTCAACTGAAAGGAAAGAGGAGCCACAGAGAAATACCTCAGGCCATGAAATGAGTGGAAAGCAGGTGACAAAGAAGTGAAACACACATCTCTCTCACCTTTGTATATTTACAATGGCTAGAACAGGGAAAAACAGTGCATTCATACGACTCCAGCACAAGCACACTCAAATGTCAATTTCTGACAATTTGACACATTTCAGTCTCCGTGAGAAAAATATGTTTCATTTTTCAACCAGGAGGATGCACGCATCCTATCTAGACTACATGGTGGAGTGTGCATTTTTGATCATTCCCTGAAGCACTAACATATAAGGAGGATAATTCTCACTACCGTTGCATTCTAGTTCAGCTCTAATCAGAATGCACAAATTCACTAAAGTGTGCTTCCTACCTCTTTCAGAGGGTGAACCACAAGAACAGGTGTGAAGTGAGCTAAGATCACACTCTCACACTTTTCCCCCTCCTCATGCCATGATATCCCTTTCCCCTTTGCCAAGTCTAGGAGTAAGCACATCCCGCACGCATGCAGTGCCCCAATTTAAGCTCAGTGATGATCTTAGGAGCTGTGTTGACACCCGACGTTATCAAGTTGCCTGCCATTTACTCTATGACACCAGTTAGATCATAGATTGGTGTTTGTTTAGCCTGTCATTATGGGGGAATGATGTTTAGCAGGACACTAGAGGCATCCGACCTGATCCAAAGAGACACAAGTCTAGCTAGTGTAACAGGGAACCAAATGAGAGCCATTGCTAGTTAGTGTTTTGCAAAATGGAAATGGCTTATTGGTTGTGATACATCTTGATAGTGGTACTAAGGCTAACCAGAAGCCAACTTAACAGCCCGGCGAAGACATAAGACATAAAAAATATATATTTACACAAACTTAATGCATGGTGCATGAATCTCCCTACAAATCTTTTAGGCTTGTGGTAAACTCACCCTGTGATGCAACTCACTAAACTAAGACTTAACACAGAGATTGGCATAATTCCCAGCCAAATTGTTACAAGGATATATTCAGCTGACTCTTGCCCAGGTCAACATACAGAAGAGCGTGTATGTGGATTGTCAAGACAGCAAGAGTGAAGGAAGAAAGTGTGACCATGGGCCTTCCAGGGGTTTGGGTGGTTACATCCTATAACTTAGTGCACAAACCCCACTCCCTTAAAAAATGTGTAAGGTTTTGTTTGTCATATGTTACAACCATGCAGCATATTTATAGAGAAAATGAGCAATGGGAGTCGAGAATTAAAGCAACATGAACAAACATTTTTTGCAGTTTTAAATCCCTTTTGGTCTAGTTGTAGCACTGGCAGACCAACCCAGGATCTTTTCAACAAAGTTACTGAAAGACAGGATAAGATGAAGCCTCAATTCAGTTTTCCACATTTATCCGATACAATTCCAGTCAATCACCCCTTAAAGATTTGGTATGCAAGCAATTGTTCACAAACATCTATCCCACCACCAGCAACAATGGAGGGCTTAACACGACTGCTGAAAGAAACGGTGCGATCGTGGTTCCTAACTCCCTTAACATATACACACAGTTTGGTGTCATTTAGGATGCAAAAAAACATTACTTTATGTGATACAAAGTGCATTAACTCACCCCATCCAAACCGCTGCCTGATGACACACATCTACCAGGACGCATCTTGGAAAATCGAAAACCCAAGACATAAAGGAGGTGGCAGAACAGAGTGTGCAAGGGAGGGCAGAGATGTGTGTGGTGAGAAGGTGGAGGACGTTGCAGCCATGGGAGCCACAAGACCTCCAACCCTCCCACCCCACCTCACCCATTTACAAGCAAATGGAGTTTAACGTATACAGCTCTGTCTGATATGTTAAAGCCAAGTGTTGTCTGAAGATGAACAAGGAAAGGGAAGGGGGGGACGTTCTCTGGGAGCCCCGGAGGTGGGGGAGTCGTTTACGAGATGACTGAGGCTAGCCGGCTAGCTTGCTGGTTACCAAGGATGACTTCCTCTGAGGCAGATCTTGAGGGGTGGGAATGTGGTCCCCAGTCACCAAGTTCTTGTCAGGCCCCGCCACAGGCAGCTGCTTGTTCTTCATCTTAGCCTTAGCCATGTTGTAGTCACCTGAGTCAAAGTACTTTTGCTGGATAGGAAGAGAGACAAGACAAATGCATGTCCTTAAAAAGACCTGAAGTATGTTAGTTTTGAGGGTACTTTTTAAATGAGAGAACCAGATTCAGCAACAAACTATATTTCCAGCAAGCATTACTATCGAGAGCTGCAAGGCATTCTGTAAAACCACTGAATAGAAGCATGCCCAGACTTTGCTTTGTGTCCTTCTGTTAAGTGCTAGACCAAACACAAAGTGCTGAAAGACAAACCAATTGATTTCTTAACGAGACAAACTGAATCAAGTCCCCTATTAAAACCTCTGTTACACCTGTGGCCTCCGCATTGTAAAACCGGTAAAGTTGGCTGACAACTGTGAATAATACTTTCTTATAAGAAATAACATTTTCCTCCTGTGCATAGCTGATTAGGATGGGGTAGGTCTGACTCTACACGGATAAATCTCGTAATTTTTACATCCCATTATTTCGACAACAGGCGTCAGCAGGTTAGCTACTCACCAGCGTCAGGGTTACTGAGGTTAGGGTTTGGGTTAGGTTTAGGCATAGAGCTTAACATTCACCAGTGTCAGCAGGTTAGCTACTCACCAGCGTCGGTAGGTTAGCATTTCACCAGGTTAACATTCACCTGCGTCGAAATACCGGGACGTAGAACAAATGTTATGTCGAAATATCGACACGCTCCCGGTCTACAATACTGTGTTCTAATCGGTCATAATGGTGGTACTTGGGGAGCCAAATATCTTTGAGGAAATAAGTCCCACAACTTTTATATCCTTGATGTTTCCCTGAGAAGTATGTAACAATTGTTGTTCTTTTAACCATAACGTCTAATAAATCAAATCAAAGTACTCAAAGTGTGTAAAAAGGTTGAGAAACACTGATATAGATGATCCACTCGTCCTGGTCGTGTGAATTAAATATCAACATGTGTCTTCTGCAGACCGGTCTGGCCCCAAGCGCTGGGTGGGTGTTTTGCAGAAACAAAAAAGTGGAAGAGTGTCTGCATTCACTTTTCAGGACCTTGTGATTGACAGCTACTGATTCACGCAACCGGGATGGTATCTGACAGATGACCTTTCAGCTTTTTGCTGTAGAAATTTGCTATACAAAATAAATAAACCTGCCATGCCAAACTTTATTGTTTGTTGTGTATAGTCTACCATTTAGGATATCATTTAATTCACAATTTCCCCATCTCACTTACTTGGGCCTCAGTTATTACATTTGATGTCACCATTTGCCTTTACACAAAGAGATTCCTGGATATTTAATGAAGAGCAACACTTTGAGTAGTGCAATAATTTCCAGATGTATTGACAAGTATTGACCCTATGCACGCCGCATCCATTTTGCTCTGACCATACTCAGTTGGGAAACCTCACCCTATCGTCGTTCTGAATGATCCAAGAGACAAATGGCCATCATGTGGTCAAGTCGGTAGGTCTATCGGTGATCACGATTATGGACTACAATAGATTTTTTTACTATACTATCGTACTGTTCACAAACTTGTTAATGAAGAATAATTTAATAACTTTATACTAAAACAAAATGTGAACAGAAATAGCTAATCTACAAGCTCACACACAAATCTGCTATTTACTGCTATTACGGGGCAGCAGTGGCTCAGGGGTAGAGTTGCCGTCTTAGAACACAGAGGGTTCCAGAATGGTTCCCAGTTCGATCCCGGCTCCCCCCCAGTCGAAGAGTCCTTGAGCAAGACTCTGAACCCCTAGTTGCTCCCGGTGAGCAGGTTGGTGCCTTGCATGGTTTCCTCCGCCATTGGTGTATGAATGTGTGTGTGAATGGGTGAATGAATGTAATGCACAATCTCTGTAAAGCGCCTTGGATAAAGGCGCTATATAAATGCACCATTTACGTAATTGTTTGAAAATGTATTACCACTTTTTCAACATGGATGGGATGGCTATGACAATTATGACGATCATCTCATAATTGTGATTCTGCAGTTATGTAATAATTGTGACAATAATTGTAACCTTGCAAATCATCGTCACCTACCCCTTTTTGTAGTCTCTTCATAAGGAAGTCAGACCCTCCAGGCTTCTGGCCCAAGCTGGGGTACTTGGCCTTGAGTTTGGCCTCCTCAGCCTTTACTGGGTTACCATTTTTCTCTTGAGAGTCCTGTAGAAACAAGAGCAAACCAACCTAGATATAAATGATTCATAAATTGGACCATTTCATTTCGTGACTGTCCCCTGTAAACTTAAGCACAAAATAACAGCATCGCTGCAGCCTTCAAAATCCAGTAATCACAACAACAACAAACACATGCTTATAGCTATAAGTCCAAAGACTTTGGGGGGTATCACTCTTCAAAGACATTTGCTTTTGATACTTGGGAATAATCTTGTGAAGTTGATTTAAACCGCTAAAATTACTTATGGGAGTTGAGGCCTCTTCGTGATTGAATGAGTCATTGCCTGAATGTTGTAAGAAAGTTTTCTCTTAACAACTGCGAGTAGGATTAACAGCAACACAAGGGACAACGACCGTTTTGAAGGGGAGATCTTTTTCTAGAGGTCTGCTTGCCTTTATTGATCTCAAATCCCCACATCAGACTAGGTTTTTGCAAAGTATAAAGCACCAACAACCTACTAGCAATAACAATTAAAATAGATTTGGTTACAAATATCCACACTGGAGTATAAAACAATTATTTCAGGTCCTTTCAGAATTTCTATTGGTTATAGGCCTAGTTCTAAACTTCTAGTGGTCTCCTTAATAATATGAATGGCTTAAATATGATAAGTGTGCTGTGTGTGAGACATAACCAAATCATCATGGCTCTTTTTCCAGTAAATCTCAAGATTTACTGGAAATCTCAAAATTATTACTGATTATCTGTAAATATGTGTACAGGTTACACAAATGGCAGAAGCCTGTGTGTGTGTGTGTGTGTGTGTGTGTGTGTGTGTGTGTGTGTGTGTGTGTGTGTGTGTGTGTGTGTGTGTGTGTGTGTGTGTGTGTGTGTGTGTGCGCGCGCGTGCGCACGTGTGTGTGTGTGTGTGTGTGTGTGTACACATGTGTGTGTGTGTGTGTGTGTGTGTGTGTGTGTGTGTGTGTGTGTGTGTGTGTGTGTGTGTGTTCTCAAGATTTCCAGTAAATCTCAAGATTATTACTGATTATCTGTAAATATGTGTACAGATTACAAAAATGGAAAAAGCCTAAGTGTGAGCGTGTATGTCAACTGTGTGTGTGTGTGTGTGTGTGTGTGTGTGTGTGTGTGTGTGTGTGTGTGTGTGTGTGTGTGTGTGTGTGTGTGTGTGTGTGTGTGTGTTCCATAGCTAACATAGATGTTTTTGTATTGTTGCCAGTATGATTGATAACATAGCCAAACTGGTCAGGCAACTGTAGTATCTGAAAGCAGGAAAGGAAAGCAGAGATAAAGTAGGTTAATGGGGCACACCTTGTTTGTGTCACTGTCCACAGTCTAAAAAGTCATAACTATTTCCCACATACAATGTGTGAAAACTGCATACCAAATACCATTCAGCATGCATAGACATACGCACATTCCACTACTATACAAGGGTCGCTGGGGCTTGTTTAATCAGGACACAGAACTACTAGACAGATTCCCATTGGGAGGGGCTGCCTTGGATCCATGAAGAAATGTATGAGCTACTATGTTCAGCCCCTAGCAGAGACATTGTGGAGCACACTATGTACTAAATTGCTGTGCATTAACAAGCTGTGATGTTGCCCATTTCGCAGATTTTGGTGGATATTAAACTATAATAACTATGGATAACTTTCAAAGGATAACTATGTGCTTCAGTAATTGTTCCTTCCGCTGGGACAGTATCTCATGTGCTGTGTCAAGGTGTGTGAAACGTTCAAAGTAGATGGATAGTGACCAACAGGGTTAAGAGCAGCCTGACCTCTCAACCCACAGTGCAACAACCAGTCTGCACCCTTGTTGGGAAAACCTAACGATATTATTTGACAGTAGAGTAGACAATGGATGGATAATGAAGAACATTAAAAAAGTGACTGCCAGAAACAAAATGGGGGGACATGCATAGTCCTACTGTGATTTATGCCACTGTTTGCTGAGGTACTGATTAATTTAAAATGGTAATCTAAACCAGGGTTTCTTAAATGGGTGTCTAATTTGAACCATACAAGTCTGTAACTCAGTGTACACACTGTCAGAGTTAAGGGGAGACCTTGAAATTAGAAAGTTTGATCTTAGCAACATTGCTGTTGTTGGTTGGATATATTGACATGCGTGAGTTACAATGCAGCTGTTGTGTTGACAGGATAGACCAACAACCAATGAGGCCCAACCTGCTGTGGAAAAGCAAACCAATGACAGTCACAAGAGGCAATGGGGAAACAACAAAGCAACACAGAGGCAAAACAAATGCTTTGAATGCGTAAATATACGTGACACACACGCTTCCCTGTCTCTGATTATTGAATGGCCAATTCAAGACTATCAAGTGTTCGCGAGCCCCCCGGCCACTGCACTGACTCAACAGAATGCAAAAAAACACTCCACTTGTGCTAGGCTAGCTAGTTAGCAACCTCTAGCTCAGTGGT
This sequence comes from Nannobrachium achirus, assembly GCF_963921795.1. NCBI lineage: Eukaryota > Metazoa > Chordata > Actinopteri > Myctophiformes > Myctophidae > Nannobrachium > Nannobrachium achirus. The sequence continues at coordinate 39,757,757 of NC_137811.1, read as the reverse complement.
TCTCAAAGTGGATTCCAGGGACTCTGTGGGTTCCTTTATGAGAGTCTAAATTGACCAATACAAGTCTGTAACTCTGACAGCATACAATTTGGTTCCGTTTGTACACTGTCAGAGTTAATGGGGAGACCTTGACATTTGACAGTTTGAGAAACACTGCCCTAGAGCTAGCATGCTATGGGGCCAGTTCTGTGCTCTAGCATCAAAACCCACCTGTTTTTCGTCCTCATAATCGACTTGCATGTCTGCGTCCAGGTTTTCTGACGACATTGTTGTGTTGATGTGGTGGACAACAAGTAGATGTCCCCCCGGTTTGCGACAAAAATACAAAAATAAAGAACCCGCAAGGAGATGGCTAAATGCTGTGCTCAGCTCTGCTCAGCTGTACCTGTGGTAAAACCAGCCCTGCTTTCATGAACACCACTGTCTCTCTGTATCTGACTGGCTGGCTGCTGCTGCTCCACGAAAATGGCGAAAGGATTTGTGACATCACCACTAGCAGTGGTGAGGAAAAAGTACTCACATGTTTTACTAAGTAAAAGTATCAATATTGCTTTTGAAAATAGCAGATCTACAAGCTCACAATGAGTCACGATCGGCTAATTTCAAATGGCCGAATGTGTTATGTAGGCCTATGCTTTGCAATAATAATCAAAATCTACAAAACTAGTGACTAAAGTTTTCAGATAATTGTAGTGGAGTAAAAAGTAAAATATTCTCCTCTGAGATGTGTAGTGGAGTAGAAGTAAAAGTATTGGAAATTGGAAATACTCAAGTAAAGTACAAATACCTCAAAATTGTAGTTAAGTACAGTACTCAAGTAAATCTACTCAAGTTACTTTCCACCACTGACCACTAGGGATTCCCCGATTGTGACAGACATGTACAGTAACCAATCACAAAACGGAGACGAGAGAAGAAGCCCATGAAACAAGCCAATGAAATACCAGGGAACAGAAACACTGACAGTAATATCGTCCAATGGTTTCAGAGTAGGGAGGGAGAGGAGACAAACCACACCGAATTTATACCAGTTAGTTGTTCTAGAATGTTTTCATGTCAAGGACCCCCAAATTGACACTTGGGGGCCGCAGACCCCCATTTGAAAAGACATGCCAGGGACCCCCATAAGAGAAGATGTGTACGGCTCAGCTAGCACTAGCAGTGATTCTGTCATTCTGAACCATTTAATATAATTTCAAGGACCCCCAGTTTGACTTGCATTATAGGCAGCCTACGGAGTACGGACCCCCATTTAATGGCATTTCTATCTCTGGGATCAACATTAATTTAACTCTGAGATTGTACAAATGGAACTGCAGGCAGAGTCCATTTGGTTCCATTTGTACAAGCTCATCTTGTTACAGGCCCATAAGGGTCCATTATGGTTCTTCAGTAAAGCTACAAGATCACAACGCATCGCGTTGTGCGTAGATCTGCTATTTTCCTGTGCTTTGGTGACCCCCGCCCCCCCCCCCCCCTCCTCCGTCGTACGTCGGTGTCGCGCATCGAAAACAGCAGATCTACAAGATCTACAAACACCTCGTCAAGTCCGTGATCTTGTTGTCATGCTTGTTGTAGATCGTCTGTGTTTTTGCGGCGTAGAACTAACCTTGTGCGCAGTGGGCGGGTTCAGGTGGAGCTTCGTGCCTTTTGATTGGCTGTTTTTCGTTGAGAGGGGATGTGGTTGACTCATGTCAGTCAAATGGACCGCGGGAAGCCGGGAATGATTCCACGGTCATTTAACAACAGCTGCTGGGTTACTTTAAATGCTTGCTAAATAATACGGTTAATTTAATAAAACAAAATCCTATAAAGTCGCCGTGTAAGTATGAGATTAATTTGCCATAGCTAGTATAACAATAAAGAGACATGTGAATGGATTGACGTCCATTTGCCATGTATCACTACATTTAAAGTTAAATTAGTCTCTGGTGTGGGTATAAGTTAATGTAGCTGCTGATTAGCTAAATGTGAAATTAGCTAGCATTGGTGTCTTGAATTAGTTATAGTTTAAATGCCTGGGTTTCCGAGGCTAGTTATAGTTAAACTATTTTACTAATTCAGATTGAATGCTGAATCAATATGATTAGTATAATATGAAGTAAATCAGCTTGTTTTAGTACTATGCTGCCGTCTTAAACTTTTGCTATTTAGGTGAATGTTATGCCTAGTACCTTGTAGTAAACTTGACCTGTTTTTCATTGAGCAGTGCCTGTGTGTGACTTGAGACAAGTCTGTTCATCATAACCATGGCATTACAGCAGCAAGTGAGACCTGCTCAGGTACAAGCAGTGAAAAAGGTTTGTAGGCCTTTTTATTTACCATTACCAGTTGTGTAAAGTAACTAAATACGTTTACTCAAGTACTGCACAGTCTGCACTTAAGTACACTTTTGAGGAATTTGACTTACTGGAGTAAATTTCAACTAGCTCTCCTACCCTATAACAAGCACAACAGCCACAACCAAATAGCAAGCATGTTTAAACTGATTAATGAAGTTAGTGTTTGATCATGGATTTTTGCAGTTTTGACCTGGATTTCGGCCTACCATTTAATCATGAATGATTTATACTCCTCCAGGAAGCTCAGTTAATACCAAACGTGGTTGCCACAGAACAGCAATCTTTGGTTCTTGTGAAGAAACTTCTGGCCATTGCAATCTCCAGCATCACCTACCTCAGGGGGCTCTTCCCAGAGACAGCTTATGGGAACAAATATGTTGGAGGTATAAGCTCTATAACTGACCAACCTCAAGCCAAATTCTGTTTATGCTATATTATAATAAAACATATGGTAATGTTGTCGGGAAAGTTTAGAAAATGTCTGAATTTTGAGGTATTTCAAAATGTGTGTTCCAAGCCCTGATGATTAGCTCAGTTATATCAGTATACATGAATGCTGGTTCTCTTTAGTGTTTCATCTAATAGGCCTACGATTTTTCCTGAGCGCTGCCGTGTAGCTGCATAAATTTGTCGTCACACAGGTGCCACTTGACACCGCAGTTAAGGGCCATTCACACTGAGCACTATAACTGTAACTATTAAAAATATAGTTCTAAGCCAAGTGGATGGCAGTGTACACCAACAATGGTGAAAGATATAGTTATCTCTATAGTTATCGTGCCCACAGGGCCGTTTTTAGCTATAGGCGGTATAGGCGGCCGCCTAGAGCGCCATCGTAGAGGGGACGCCGAAATGGAGGGAGTGGACCCAAACCAGCCCAAAACCGGCCCAAAACCGACTAAAATCACGGCAAAACCCGCAAAAAACGCGCGCACGTGAGTGGAGAGAGGCACATTCGAAAGAGCTCGCCTAGAGCGCTGATCAGACACGCTACGGCCCTGCGTGCCCAGTAGGAATAGCGCTATATAGTTGCCGTTCTGAGAAATCGGTCTACAGTGGGGGTCTAAATCCTTCAAATAGTTTCTAACAAGTTGCTTATTTCCACTTTCCTCTCATGCAGAACAGAAAGTGATGATTCTCAGGGAGGAGAGAAGCTGTCCTGGTGCTACTCAGATTGTTCAATGGTCAGTACCCCCAAAAGTTCCACAGGAGTGTGGAAGTTATTATCTAATGACCAGTGGTTTGTTATATTTTACAAGCCAGTTGAGGAGCGAATAATGTTGGCAGGAAAATACAATTATTTCCCTGTTAGTGATATAAATAGTTATTAACCCAGCATTTCTACTGAGCTTCTAATTAGTTCATGTTATTATTCATGTTCTACAATTAGTGGGTCGTTGGGGAATGATGAGCCATGACCTTGTTTTTTTTTGTTTTTTTTTATGTATAACTCGATTACAGAAAAGTGCCTTTTGCATTGGAGGATGTCTGAATCACCCTTAAGTAAAGAAATGGCAGCCTTTGTCTATTATTCTTTGTTATAACCTACACTAAAAATACTACACATCCATTAAAGATTTACCATAGCCATATATCATATATGTAGGCGGTCAAGGGGAAAATTAAAACCATGCTGTAATTAGTTTTGTTGAATCAACTTTGTACTACCTTTGTAGTACCTTTTCTCAAAAGGTTACTTTTGGATCAAAACTTTGCTCCCTCATTTCATTCTTACACAATTAACAAGTTCACCAGTTGAGGCCAGGCTCTCTTGGTGTCATGCCTTTAGACACACACACACACACACACACACACACACACACACACACACACACACACACAGGTGCTATACGACTTTGCTTTATTATCACTGTATCATAAAGGGATATTTGTGTGTGAGAAATGAGAATGTCAGCACGTGTTTAGTGTTGATTGGTTGGATTTCATCTCTTCAGGTTGCAGGGAAGCTTTGATGCCCTTCAGAAAAAATATGTAAGTCAATATTATCTCGGAGATTTTTTATTTAAAGTAATCTTATTATTATTCTGCATTATGATGATTTCATTTGTAGAGGTTTTCAAACTGGCAAAACATTCGGAATACATTATGTTCTCAATTATTTGTTTTTTCAAACGTTAACACACATTTCCCTTGCTTTTTGACCAGCTGCGAGCACTTGTCCTGTCTGTGAGTATCATGATTAACAATAGTTAGGGTTAGGCCATCATGAAATTCAATATACAGTGGGCTAATGTTTTGTCTTGTCATCATTCTAGATATACACCGATCCAGAGAAACCACAGGTTATTGTATATATTAATATTTTGTACCAAATTTACATCCAAGTTACAAAGACCTAGAAGCTTATGTGCTCATCTTTACATTGGTCTCTTTTTGACTTTCAGGTGGTGACAGAATGCTACCAGTTTAAGATACAATACACTGAAAAGGGACCCAAGTTGGACTTTGAAAGGTACAATTATACAATATGCTTTGGTATGAGAATAGGTATGCTAGTTAATACAAATGTTTGAAGATCTGTAATGAGACTTCTGGTTCAGTATTTTATCATACTACTAGTCGTCTGTGGCCAGGTTAATGTTTTTCAAGCAATCACGTTGCTTATACAGTACAGGGGGGGGGGGGGTCTGTTGTCTGGCCCTGTTACAGATTTTGTCCAAAAATCATGCAGATCGGTACACCGTATCTCTGTAGCCATTAAACGAAACGGGTATTTCTTACATTGATGCTCCTACATATTATCATGCAAGCACCAGTTAAAGTTACTTTCCATCCCTCATATACTGTGTGCACAGTGCACATCCCATAACCCACACACTGCACATCATTTCAGAGCTCATATCTTTGAACGGTATCCCCCAAAGCCCCATAGTCCACTGTGTTCCCTTGAGGCACCTAACCTAAGTAACCATTACAGTTGTAAAAGGTCATATCCCTTGTTAATCAGATCATTTTTGTAACAAAAAGGACCATTGTGGTTGTTTACCTACCAATGTTGCAGCTTCTTGATAGCTTCTAAAGCCAGAAATGTGCCAGTATCAGTTAGTGGTTGGTGATGGTGATGGTGTTAATTTACTACCCTGCTTCCTCTTAACCTCAGCCAAAATAAAGACAAGACGGTGACAATGCCATGCGCCAACACTATGAAGGCCAGCATATTGCTTGTGAGAAAGCTGTACACTTTGATGCAGAACCTGGGTCCCCTGCCAGACAACGTCTGTCTCAATATGAAGCTGACCTACTATGATGACGGTACAACACACACACATGTACATTACGCACACATACACACAACTTTCTTGCTATATCATTTCTTGCAATCCCCAAAGCAGATTCTTAAAAGTTAATTGTTTCACTGAGTTAAATTTGTCAGGCATTTAAATCAAAAGAAGTTAAAGTTACACATATTACACACATATCCTTCTGTCCTGGGGAGAATTTGTACCGTATGTTTTGTCTTTTCTTCCAGTCACCCCACCAGACTACCAGCCACCGGGCTTCAAGGAGGGTGACAGTGACACCATGGAGTTTGAGAGGGAGCCAGTCAAGCTGACCATGGGCGAAGTGGTCACCCCATTCCACACCCTGAAGGTTGATATGACCACAGAGAAACAGAGAGTTGAGCAGGTGAGCAGAGAAAGCAGACCCTTTCCACCGCAGCCATTTTGGCAGGTAAACGCAGCTGAAAGTAATTATTTTGAATTGAGGGTGTTTCATGTAGAGATCCATCTAATAATAATAATAATAATATTGTGTAAAAGTTAATTTTCTTCTGTAATATATTACATTTTTTTAAACTTAATACCCAAAAAGATTCTCCACAGATTCTCTGTGGGGTTCAGGTCAGGCCAGTTGGCTGGTCAGTTAAGCCCTGTAATACCATGGTCAGTACACCAATTACTAGTAGTTTTGGCTCTGTGGGCAGGTGCCAAGTGCTTCTGGCTAAAGGAAATCAGCATCTCCATAAAGCTTGTCAACCTACGGAAGCACGAAGTGCTCTAAAATCCCTGGGTAGAAGGCTGTGTTGACTGAACTTGATAAAACACAGTGTGGAGCAAAACCAGCATTGCATTCTATTGCTGTTATTATAAATCTTTGGTCGTGTATAATATTCTAATATCTTGTGATATGGATTTTAGATTTTCATGAGCTGTATGCCATAAAAAATCAAATTAAAACAAAAAAAGATTTTGAATATTTCACTGCATGCACATTGAACTTTTAAAAATGTGTACTATATTACAGAAGAAAATAAACTTTTACACAATATTCTAATTCTTTTAGATTGATCTGTAGGTGTTTCTGTGTGCAAGTATGAATGTAACTGTTCAGGAGCTGTCCATGCTTCACAGTAAGACCTACAGTAAATCTCACCCACAACAATTAATGTAATTATAATATAATTACATTAATCAATATTATTGAGATGTGTCCTTCTGTAAAAATGGCTGCTGTGAAAAGGACAGCAACATTGTTTGCGTTCTTTGTGTCCAAAATGTTGGCGATTTTATAGGTATGCTAAGTAGCCACTTGCTACATAAATACAACTTTACAATACAATTGTAAATACAACTGGCAAAGAGCTGACGTGTTCCTACATCCGACTTGGCCAAGCGCTACAACTAATGTTTGCGGGTGTGAGACGTATATATGTGTGCCGACAATGATAAATGATAAAAAAAATAACAAAAATAAATGAAGGCACAAAAGGAAGATTTAACACGTTCTGTCTCTCCCAGCAATTAAAAACCTTATTTTTCTCCAGCCATTTGTTTCATATACTGTATGTGGCTTCATCAGGGTGTCAAGAGACTTCTGATTAATAGCAATCATGCAAGAAAGACCCCAGGGCGTTACTTTTGATTGACATTGATTCGCATCTGCTGTTCACAGGTGGACGAGGACAAGGCTGTGACCGCGAGGGACAAGTGGCTTCTGGAGGGTGATGGCGCTGTGACACAGATTACCACACACGAGGTGCCTGCTTTTCTGCTTCTCTTTCCATAGCAGTGAGGCAACTGGTCTCTGTTTGGTCCCAATTTTGCTTTGACTGTTGGGCAAATAGTGAGAAATTATAATCATCTTTACATTTAAAACGAGCTATTGCTGTGTCAGTGTAATGTAAATATTTGTATCATTCTGTACTATTACATCAGAGCTGTGCTTTATTAACATATTGTATTGACCTACATATGATTGCATCTTTAGAATCACACGAGTGAAGCTGTGGAGAACACCAACCAAGTGAATTCATACTTGGACAACACAGGTAAATATTTTTCCCTTTCACCTGTAAAGCTGTGGTTTTGCTTTAATGAGATTATTTGCCAACTGGTTAGCATACTTGTTAAACTTTTTATTTATTTAGATCAAAGTATATTAAAATACTATGAATGTTTAAATTTTTATCATGGATGAGTCCTGGAGAATCAAACCGCTTATTCTGGCAGTGTTAAAAGTTAGAACTCTACCCAATTAGACTGGGTATTTCTTTTTTATAATTAATTTTACTTTAAGTTGATATGAAGCCATATTAATCCTTAAAAATGCTGTTATACATTCAGTAGAAGTCCAGCTGAGCTGTCAGGAATCGATGCAGTTCTGTGAAGAAATCACAGAGAACTCACAGGTGGGTGTTATTATTTATTTACACACACACACACACACACACACACACACACACACACACACACACACACACACAATTGTTCAGTCTGTTTTATTATTGAGCCAATGAAATTTGTGATTACCAATGAAATTTCCACTCTAATAGTTATATTACAGTCAAACCTAAAAGTCCATTCAAGGACTGGAAATTGTATTTGCAAATGGAAACACAGTGTGTAAACCTTAAAGTGCTGTCATAATTTGTTGTTTTGATGATAACAGACTGACCAAAACGTTACAAATGGTTACAACCTGAAAATGGGCAGACAGCTCTTATGTAAGCATTGATATGAGGGCCTCTCCAAAGACTGGTTGGCATGCTATTACTCAGCATCTGTCCCCTCTCTCAGATAGGGCTGTCACAATTTTTAAATGTTACTTGAAGATAATTGTCATACAAATAATTGCGATTTTTAATGGAACATTACAAAAAAAAAAAAAGAATCAATATCTAATCAAATTAAATAGTGTACTACAGTCAAAACAGACCATATTTAATAATAAAGTATTCAATAAAAAAGAGAGAATGTAGAATAGATCTGCTATTCCCAGCCACTATTTTTGAGAATGTGTATGAAAATGTTTCAAGCTCAACAGATGAATTCATATCGATGAATGTAAATGATTCTGACATTTATGCAAAATTCGGTACTATTTGTGACTGGCCTACTCTCAGATGGATACTTTGGTGAAGAGGACCTCTGACATAGAGGTGGGCGTCACCAAGACCAGGAGTGGGAGAGTCATCAAGTCCACCATGGTCTGTTAACCACTAAGTACTCAACAATATGTATCTGTCTGTTCGTCTGTCCGCCGTCTGTCTCTGACGTCATAGTACTGACGTCACAAACTGGCCAGGACACAGAACACCATATATGGGCATAGGACACGTAACACCATCTATGGGCATAAACGGTCGAAACAGTGCCCAAATTTCTGACATCACTGATACCGCCATCTGTACTGTGCTCATATACTTATATGCTGTATATACTGTCTCATATACTTTGCACACCCCCTAGGCAAGGTCCTAGTAGTTTATTATTTTTTGAACATTTTAAAATAGTGAAAATAGCCAACCTACAAGTGCAATGCAACGCGTTGTCCTTGCCCGGGGGTGTGCACAGTATATGAAGGATTGAATAAAGGAGTCTCAGAACTAAGTAATGTTGGATCATTGGACCAGATGTATCAGTGATGTCAGTCATCTCCAAATTTGTGCATTGTTTTAGCATGTGGCTGTTGCGACGCATGCGCAGTACAGGTGGCGCTATCAGTGATGTCAGTTAATTCCAAATTTGGGCACTGTTTAGTACATCACTGATAAGTGATGTACTGTAAACAAATGTGAAACAGGCAAATATAATTATGGATTTCATCCCTTTATTTTATTGTCAACGTTTTGAGTATTGTTTCATACTTTTTGAGTAACACTATGTTATAATGTTTTAAGTCTTGTAATATCCATTTGATTTCTTTTTATCTGATTTCCATTTGGCGACACCTCTGGTATCTCTGTTTTCTGAACTTTGATTCCCAGAATTCAGTACCACTCACTTGTGTTTAGATAAGTTGTAAAAAGAAAAACACTTTTATGTGGGATGGTTATTGTGACAATATCCCGATGAAAGATTCAAATAGTTTTTGTTTAATTGAAACACGTACACGGTATGACTTTATGTTTAAGTGAGTTTTGATGACGGTCATATATAACAGATATATAAAAAAAGAAAAACTCACAAAACAAACCTGTCAATAAATTAGGAATACAATACTATCACAGTATGGTCCATATGGTGGATAACAATGTCCAGGCACCAACAATAGGCAGCCCTAGTTTAAATAAATACAAACTAGAAGCAGTGCTCTTCCGAGCACAGGTCTCCACCAGGCCACACAAATCGGCCTGTTATAGCGCCACCATGAGGCTGATTTAAAAAATGTGGGGCAGAGGTTCTGAATTAGCATCCAGGGAGTGTGTGTGCTCAGTTTGGCAGCGATCGGGCCAACGGCGCCGGAGATTAGCTGGTAACAACCAGGCCACACAAATCGGCCTGTTATAGCGCCACCATGAGGCTGATTTGAAAAATGTGGGGCAGAGGTTCTAGATTGGCATCCAGGGAGTGTGTGTGCTCAGTTTGGCAGCGATCGGGCCAACGGTGACTGAGATTAGCTGCTCACAAACTGCGAGGACGCACGCACGGACGGACGGACGGACGGACGCACGGACGGACGGACGGACGGACGGACGGAGGGGAAAACATACTCTCCCTCAGCCTTCGGCTGGTGGAGACAATTATGTTTTGTGTCATGTCATGTTAGTATCTCACACAAAGCTGATGACTACCATTGTTGTGTGTGCAGGAGAAGAAAACCACCAAAGAGGTACAAAAGACTGCCAGAAAGCTACCTCCCATCCAGGACAAACAGGTGAGAAATACATTTAGTCGCTTACCAGAAATACTTGTATTTTATTACATTGTTATCACTAATTGATGACCATGTCTTCTCTGTACTTTAAAGGAGTAGTTCACCTCCAAAATGACAATAAGACAATCATTTGATTACAATAAATTTACCCCCACTGATTCCGGATTCCAATACATCCAGAATAAATGAGCGTAAATTTGTGTGTGCAAGAAATACAACAAAATAGTATTGAACGCAAGTCTCTATGACATGAGTAATCAATAGAAAAAAAGTATTTTGGGGGGTGAACTACTCCTTTAAGCAGGACTTCATTTCATATTTGCTGTAGTCATAGACTATAAAACAAATCCATTTGCTCAGGAAGGAAGTGCATCTGAACCAAATATGTTCACTTATCATATCACCCATGATGAACCCTTTGTTGTGACCTGTTATTTCTCTTACACCTACTGTATTCCCTCTGCTCCTCTCAGATCAAGTCTCAGTTCAAGCTTCTCAACAGCCAGGAGGAGGTCCTGCCTTCCTCAAAGCCAAAGAAACGCAAAATCAGTGAGCCCGTGGAACCATATTAAACCCAACCCTGTGGTAGTGTTACACTGTATGTATGTTTATATTCGTTTTTACACCACTTTCATTTCAACAAGTGTTGTGATTATTTGTAAAGAGAATGCCACATTCAGTGTGAAAACATTCAGACTCAGTTTGAGCAATGATTTCGATGACACCGAACCCCGCAATACTGTTACATTGTTGCGTTGTTTTTTTATAATGCATTATTAGGCCACTTTTATTTCAACAATTGGCGTGATTATTCTGAAAGTGTAAAGATATTCAGGCTCTTTTTGTTCTATGATTTAACTGTCATATGAGATTGTTTACTTGTTTAAGTAATAATATTGATATTTTACTTTGCATGGATTTGTCTGCCTTTCTTAACATGTCTTAACCTTTGCATTATAATTTTGTTAATATTGCATTTGGGGAATAGAAATAAAAGCTCACTATAAAATCTACAAGCTCACAGTGTGTCGCATTGCAAAGTGTCGTGAGTGTGAGTTGTGATCTTCTGTTTGCTATTTAAAAAAATATATAATAATCTATCCACAAGTTTCCAACGTCCCATCGTGCATTGCGCAGAAGGTGTGCAGCATTTCCGGTGTCGCAGCCGAGTGTGATCTACAAGCTCACAGTGGTTGCATCTGCGACGCAACGTGAGCTTGTATGTCTGCTGTTATCGGGATGTGTCCCACACGTAATTGTTATTCTACAGTAAATTCTGGCGGAAACAGGTGGATATTTTTTTACATTTGAAGATTTGCCACAAAATAGGATGATAGCGTTAATGTGGTTAATGTTCCGTATCCAGACTAAGATTTTCTTTCCAGTCAAATACTTTTGACAAATAAGCATGGGACTGAACCCCAAAATATGGGTCAAAGTGATTTTGCATATTTTACATCTGGGGCGCATGGATACATCCTGTGTAGCTTACTTTTTGGAGCGGTGAAAGCGCTCCCAATAGACAGGTATGTCCGTGGGTATGTGGGTGGCTGGGTGGCTGGCTGGCTGGCTGGGTGGGTGGCTGGCTGGCCATGTCCGTAGCCTGGCAATACCTTGAGTGGCCACACACAACACACTAGTTAAAGGAGGGGCGCTGTTTTGTGCAGGCCAGGCACACTCACCACTCACTCACAGGCACAGTTTACTCACTCACTCACTCACTCACATAGGGTACAGCTGCTTAAATTCACCGCTCCACTTCGAACCGAGGTTTGATTTTTGGAGCGGTGAAAGCGCTCCCAATAGACAGGTATGTCCGTGGGTATGTGGGTGGCTGGGTGGCTGGCTGGGTGGGTGGCTGGCTGGCCATGTCCGTAGCCTGGCAATACCTTGAGTGGCCACACACAACACACTAGTTAAAGGAGGGGCGCTGTTTTGTGCAGGCCAGGCACACTCACCACTCACTCACAGGCACAGTTTACTCACTCACTCACTCACTCACATAGGGTACAGCTGCTCAAATTCACCGCTCCACTTCGAACCGAGGTTTGATTTTTGGAGCGGTGAAAGCGCTCCCAATAGACAGGTATGTCCGTGGGTATGTGGGTGGCTGGGTGGCTGGCTGGCTGGCTGGGTGGGTGGCTGGCTGGCCATGTCCGTAGCCTGGCAATACCTTGAGTGGCCACACACAACACACTAGTTAAAGGAGGGGCGCTGTTTTGTGCAGGCCAGGCACACTCACCACTCACTCACAGGCACTGTTTACTCACTCACTCACTCACTCACTCACATAGGGTACAGCTGCTCAAATTCACCGCTCCACTTCGAACCGAGGTTTGATTTTTTAATAGAGAAGGCTGTTTGCGCATGCGTCACTAAAATGGTTCTTTAAAATTATGCTTATTTATTTTTACCTGTCAGATTCTCACCTGTTTGAAGTACTAGCAGAAAAATACTTGAACGAGATTGTAAAATGTTCTCACAGCTTGGAACAGTTAAGCTTCTAACAGCTTGCTGTCGCTTCACAACAGACAGAAATGTAGCTTTGGACTCCTCTGGAAAAAAAACATCTTTCCTTTCTGAAAGGGGCCCTAACGCGGAACCATTTGCATGCGAGGTGCCTTAAATGAAGCTGTTAAGTGAAAGTGGATTATATCTGTACACAGTGACCTTTGGGCCCAGATAAGGGGCCATCAGCAGCCTCCCGCCCGGCAGGCTGTGTGTTTTTAATCTCCTGTTGTTTTTCCCAGAGAGGGGGACATTTGCTGATAGACTGCCTTAACCCACTGCCGATCAATACTGCAGGAAGCCTTTGTGATGCATATCCAAGCAGGCCTCTCTCCCTCTGTCTGCAGCAGGCCAGAGGGGGGAGAGAGACTCCATCAAATCAGCCCTCAGTCACATCCTAACATAGGCATTGTCTTGGCAACTGCATTTATTTCATTGTCTCTGTTTTTATGGGTATTGCTGATAACAGTCAAACCTGTGGTGGACAATACGCACACACACACATACACCCGTTGGCAATGTTTATGAGCTGTGAAATGAATAAGGGTTACCTAACATCATAGCCTGACTCTGGTGGCATTTTTCAACAGTTTTTTTTTTTTGCTATTTTGACAGCAGGGGTTCTCTGAGTATTGATAAGTGATTAAATGCAATGGCAGTAAAGGTCCTTTTGTAGGCCTAGTCATGTACTTCGCCATTGTAGTTAATATCAGCCTCTCTGCTGTAGACATTACAGAAACCCTATATCTTTGAGTCACATTTATGACATTTAAAGACAAAGAACACCCAAAAGGCAAAACATATCCACTGGCACGGAAAATAAAGAACCATATACTGAGCAGCATAGTTATTGCAAATTGTGCGCTCCAAAAGATTCTAGCACACAAAGCATTTTAACCAGTGGAAATCGACTACTGCAAGGCAATGATTTCGACCAATACAGGCCACTTTCAAATCATATTTCTGGTCTGAAGCGCAAAAAAAAATTGAGAAAATGCCCGAGTTTATGTCAAGCACATTCCAATATCTACCATTATAGCAGTGAAAAGGGCAATCTAAATTGCAATTTTATTTCTCCCTTACCCTCAATCCTTCACTCTGGGTCCTGGGACTCTACATCATTTCTGAACACACACACGTCTCTGCAAGAAATGAATTCTGAAATTAAATTCAGGGACACACGTCCAGCCGCCAGTGTTAACAGATCAATCAGCTGGTCAAACACCAGGCCCGGATCCGCCGGACGCCTCTACAGGCCAATCAGAAACCGGAGATCCGGGTTCTGCGAGTCAATAGCCCGGGTCCATGAGCCGACCACATTCGATCAGGGCAAGCCCCTCTGTCAGACAGAGAGACTGACAGATTGATGGACAGACAGCCGTAGTCCATCCCTAGGCTCTATATAGATTAAAGCCAGCTTCTGTGAGCCTATAGTCACGCTGCGGTGATTGTGCCTGCAGGGCCTATGGGCCCCAAGGGGGGGCAGGGCTTTACAGCGATAGGGGGGGTGGGGGGGTGAAGGTAGGAGTGGACATCCAGCCCAGGGACCGTGACCTCTCTGACCTTGCCAGAAGGGCAGCAAATGTTTCAGAGCTGATTAGCGTTTCCGCAGCGTAGAAGCTGCGCACTGTTGGTAACCCTCTGGAATCAGATAACATGAAGGAGAGATGAGGAAATCCAAAGGATGTGTCATTCAAATTGAACAAATATAAATAATCTAAAACGTCATTAAATTGGTCATATTTTTTATTTTTTTTAATCTAAATGTTTAGATACATATAATAAATCCTATGTTTAATGTAATTGCACCAAACAGCAACACAGTTGTTACCTTGGTCAATACAAAGAAGCAGCAACCTTATTCTTGTAGTAGAATTGCTGCTTAGATGAAATACCTCGACTAGCCACAAAGGGGTGGTAAGTGGCCATGGAATGACTGCTCAACTAGACCCTCTCTAGTCTTAGATAATTCAGCTTGCTTCATATCCTCATGGAGAGGCATCTCCCTTCCCCTTACAAATATTTACTTTGTTTGTACAGTCGGCCGATACAGAGTACACTATTCCAGAAAGCATACAATTCCACTAATAGCCAACACAAGACTATTTAGCATGTCTTTTGACCGACGCCAGCGTGGAGTCACAGTATTGATCCAAATTAGGAATGTTAAAAGAAAAGGGGCCGAGAGCAGGTGGTAGTGGGGCTAGCAAATGTAGGGATTTAGTCACTCACCGGGCACATTATATGGCCAACACTGCTGAGTGGCGAGGGGACCCAATACCTAGTTAAAACAGATGCTCAAAGCAATGGGATGTGCCCCATTGTGATCGGAGTGGACAGCTGAATTGTTTACCACCAAAGGGCCCTTTTCTTCAGTGGCAGGCCTGATCACAATGGGGCCCCCGCAGTACTGACACACTGAGGATTTCTGCAAGGGTGGGTGTGTGTGTATGTGGGGGGGGGGGGGGGTAGTGCATGTGCATCCAGGGTCGGAGAGTGGGGTAGGGAGGGAGGAGGAGGCATAGTAGGGGTTTTAGTAGGGTGAGCTTCTGACCGTACCCTCTTTTTTTTCTTTCTCTGTGCTCAGATGGACCTATGTGCACCCCCCCCCCCCCCCCCCCCCCCCCTCGACAAAGCCCCTTAAAGCCACCGTAGGGCAGGGGTTTAAATGTCACGCTTGGCCATCAGAGCGCCCGGCCCCCAGGCTCGTGTCTCTGGGGGGAAGCATGGAGAGAGAGGGGACGAGGGGAGGGAGACACTTGCCCTCGCTCCATTGTCCATTACGATAGGCATGAGCTACTAACTGACTCCAAATCAAGTGTATCCTCTCGCCACGCGCCCAAGCCTTGTCCTGCTCTTGCTCAGACACAATGGCCCCGCATTTTGTACCGTCCATAGGTGAATGGTAGGTTTGGTCATGGTGTGCTTGTCAGGGGAGCTTAAGGGGGGACCGTGGCGGTACAGTGGAAGTTCAGCTGGCCACCGGGCCAAGTGATAAACACAGTTTGTCATCCAGAGACACACTAGATCTGTCCACACTGCACTACCGGTGTGTTCTTACATGACAAAAATCAATGCAAACTTTTTACATTCAGTCACGTAGGAGGGACTTCAAAAACATTACGAGGTGGAAGGGGGACGTACGTGTGTGTGTGTGTGTGTGTGTGTGTGTGTGTGTGTGTGTGTGTGTGTGTGTGTGTGTGTGTGTGTGTGTGTGTGTGTGTGCGTGTGTGTGTGTGTGTTGGGGGGGGGGAGAGGGGTGACAGAGTGTCACGCTGAAATACAAGTACAGGACGAAATATACGAGCTGCCGGCCAGACTTTATCCCGGGCCCAAGGTCCTGGCCCATACTTTACCTACCCACAAGATTGAGTGTTTTATGTATCTATTTGTTCTAAATAGTGGCACACTTGACCTTGAGGCAAGATGTGTGTGCTTCCAGCCTGGCCCGGGAATCATCCCTCCTGTCAGGGACGAGAGGGAGTGACCTTGAACCGAGCGAGGCGCAGGCGTAGCTGAGTGCACAAACTCATTTAACTCCTGGGTTTGCTATCGACATGCTGTAATCGTTAACATTATGGATGATGAATAACTACTGACTGCCGTATACCTATATACCATACGTCGCCATGCCGACCCAGCAGCCTGCCTGGGGGTCCACACAGCAAGGCAGCAGCGCAAGTGCTGATGGTCAGGTGCCCTAGTCACATCACTTAGACTTGTTTTTCTAACAGAGCCACACTGACAACTCATCAAGGGTCCAGCACAAGCTCACTGTCGTGCTCGAAGATATATTTCACTTTAGTAGCCTCACACAACACTGTACACACACTGTAAAACCCTGGGTGTTGATTTAACTCTGAGAGTGCACACGGTGGACCTATAAATGAACACTGAGGATATTATCTTGGTTCTCCCCAGGGGGATCTGCTGTCATAACCACGGTGTATACTTGTTGTGTTAAAAATGTTTTATTTTCTGCTCTACTAGTAGAATTATATGTGTTACAGTTACAGCATTGCCATAAAATAGGCTTATGTGTAAAAGGTGATTCATTTTAATATTTCACAAAATATTTGTGATGGAATTAATGTTCTATCAAAGTATCTTTAATTGTGTGTTAGACATTGACTTAAAATGCTTTATGAAAACAACCCACTTTCTGTATAATATGTTGTATGTAGTGCTTCAAATATAGAAATTTAAGTAATTTGTGCTTTGCTGACCATTTGAAGATATTTGACATTCCATAAAAAGCTTTCAAAAGCATAAAGATCACAGTCTGCAGATGGGCATTTCAGACAAATATGAATCACTACAATTGGGGGAATAAATGAAATTGATCGATTAATAAGAGGTATTCGACAACAGAGCATACAGAGAGTACAATACACTTCAACCAGGTTGGTCAGTCAGTCAGTCAATCAGTCAGGTTGGCCTTTCACCAGTTCCCTGGGAGTTCACCACACTGCCATGCACAGTTCATATTCAATAAGTAAAGTTTTCACACCAGGTTCACGCTTTGACCAGATGCCAGCGGGAGAGAAGAAAAAGTTTTATAGATTCTCTCCCTCTCTCTCTCTCTCTCTCTCTCTCTCTAAGGCCTGGGGAGTTTGACTTCTGCCCTGTTAGTGTTTTCCTACTCTCCAGGCTGCGAGGGCTTTTCATCTCGCTGAGGTGCAAGGGCAGACACTTTGCACTTCTCCCAGCCCTTTCCTCCCATCCACATGCACATAAACACACAGCAGCATTTCCATTTCTGCTACAGTGTGCTAGTTTAGCGGTTACACCACCCCTAGGCTGGCTTAAGACATAGCGGATATCCAGCAGTGTTGGTGGGATGTATGTGGGGGAGAAGGCCTCCTGAGACTTGTTTGAACCCACTCTGGATCCTATGGATAAATTCTTATATGTAAGGTATACATGGTCGTACGACCACATCGCTCACCGAAAGTAACTTAAAATGAGTTGTTTTCAGTGAACAACGTACAACAACTGTATTAGTCACTTCGCAATATTCTCCAGTTGATTACCTCATATTTACACTAGCTCCGTCATAGTGTGTGTCCATAAGCATAGACACAAGCTTTTGTTCAGTCAAAGTAGCCTACTTTGCGTTGTTCGCTAAGTAATATTTTAACATAACCCAGTGGGAACTTTAATTATTAAGCATAATGTGTGCATCTTCAAACATAATTTGAAAAGCTATTCCCAAACCTCAGCCGGCCTATGTGAGCATTAGACAAACCACAATGGTTTCAAACTGAATGGAAGCCTATCAAACAGATCAGACATACAGGCACACATTGGCAACAGTGCCCGTTACAATTGACCCGTAACATGTGGCTCAACTACAACTAAATTGTGGCTGAATTATTGATACAATGGTGTTGGCCGCATTGCGAGTGGGGGCATGAAAGGGAGCCAACATGGGAATGGTCTGCTAATTTCATATGGGAGCCTCAGGGCACATTCCTCCTAGTGAAGACCAAACATATTGACATGTGTGTTGAGGGAGAGACTGTATATTATACACACACACACACACACACACACACACACACACACACACACACACACACACACACACACACACACACACACACACACACACACACATATATATTATATACAGTAGCCTATATATGTAGTAGTCCCCCCCCCCCCCTTTCTGTAAATATGACTAAACAATCTGGGAAAACCTGGCATGTTTTGAAAAAAATGTATTTCTTCAGGTTCCCTGCTTTTTACACTACTCTCTGTGCTGTTATCTTCACACAAAACTACCTCTTTTCCCAGTTGGCATTGTGATATCAATCATTGATATTTATAAGCCGCATTGAGAAATGAATGGAATTGTTGAGCTGAATTATGATATACGGGTTCGAGCTTTAAAGGGCACAAGCTGTTTGTAGGCAGCCAAGGTTGTTGACCATCACCCAGCTCCTCGGCTAATCTCTCTGGAAGTGTCCAAAAAGCCTTTGTCCTTCGTGTACTTTTATTTCCACCTCTCTCTAGGAATTGTGATGACCGTGCCTCGGGGCGACAGAGACACCTTGAGGAGCGCCCACCTTTAAATCCGCCTCTCCGTGACTTCAACCATGACCCCTAGCTGGAGGGTTCCCTCAGGCGAGATTTAAACGAGCTCCCCCAGGTCTACCGCGGCTCCTCTTTCACCGTCACATTTAAAAGACCTCTCTGACGGTTGATTATAATATTTATTCGAATACAAAAGTGTAGATTTGGATACATGGATAAAAAAATATGGGTAAATGCACCATGACATTATAGGTAAATACTGTGCCAGAGGAAAAGCAGTGATTTGGGAGTGAGAGTGACAGAATGACAGTTGAAATGGTGAAAGGGCTTGTGCACCTGCATTCTCATTCTGCCTTTTTTTTTTTTTTGCTAAATAGGCGCGAACCTCATTCATGGAAAAGGGAGTCCCAAATGCTCAAAATACAAACGCTTCACTTGCCTTTAATATAATCAAATTCCAGCCATTTTCCCCTTCTCACAACAAGAATAGTGCAAAAATACTATCACTTACATTTTCCAATTATTTTTTCTCTCCTTTTTGCTATTATAGAGGACGGAAGGCGAGAAAAGCATACAATATCGGGCTATTGATCCACGCCCATCACTGCAGAAAAAAAGTCGGTTCAGGGGGCTACACAATTCCGACTGGACACAGCGATCGATAACATACTCTATCAGCCGTTTCCATGGCAACTCGTAGAGCGCGAGGACAGAGGCTGCCATGTATTTTGCACCTGTCTATTTCATATACCTATTGTGATAATGAAAGTGTCAGGGAAATGAATGCAAAGGTGGCGGGGG